>NC_134587.1:28030000-28270000 GCF_037038515.1 Microtus pennsylvanicus | reverse complement strand
AGATGATGCTGTACACAATGAGAGAGGCAATTCCTCCAGAGGAACTCCGGTTCCGTTCTTGTTCCATAAGAAAAGGGACTGGATGTTGTGCAACCAGAAAATAATAAACGTTCATTGAATGTGTTTGGCACTGTGCTCGTCTCCCACAGAGTTTGGTATTTAAATGCTTGGGCTCCAGATTGTGGTACTGTTTAGGGAGTTTTAGGCCTTGTTAGAGGGAGTGTGGTATTGGAAGGAGGCTTTGGGACTTAAAAGCGCCAACGTATTTCTGGTTGACTCTCTCTGGTTCCTGCTTGCAGTTGGGAATTGAGGTCCCAGCTTCCTCCTCCTGCCACCATGCTTGTTGATTGCTCCTGTGCCTCCGTCTGGAAGCCTAGCCGAAATCAACTCTTGTTTGCTCTAAGGTGCTTTGGTCATGGCGTTTTATCACAGCAGCAGACAATTACTTCACACGGGCACTCGGAATGGGTGCCCTCACCGGCTTTCTTCGAAACACTTGCAGACTGGGTACTGTCCTGGAAAGAGATGGACAGATATTCCAGATCACAAGAGTCCTGAAAAACACCTGTGATCTTCCGAGGCCAATTTGAACTCTGTGAATTCAGAAAATCAATTTCTGCCTTAGGTCTTAATCTCCTATGGGCCATTTATTAATAAGGCCTGCTAGGCCCTGGCCAGCATCTGCACAATTAACACATGAAAGCTGGTTAGATAGAAAGGTGAAGAGATGATGTTGGTAAATGTTTTCAGGGGACAAATGTGTCACTGGAGAACACAGAGCACAAGAAGGAGAGCACCTTGGTTGGCACCACAGGACAAAAGCATCAGGACACCAGGACTCAATGAAAAGATTCTGAAGGAATGTCAAAGTCAGTGGAACGTCACTGAGACAGAGCAATGGTGTAATAAATTCAGTGTGTGTCTGCTCTAAGAGCATCCTAGAGATGAGCCACAGATGCGAGAACAGACACACACTGCATCTGCCCTAAGAGCATCATAGAGAAGAGCCCCTAGCAACAGATGCGAGAACAATCAGACACATCCTTCCCCTGCACACAGAAAAGTTGGGTAAATGGAAGAAACACATCTGATTAATGTCATGGGAAGAACAAGCATGCAGTAAACATAGGCTAGACAATAAACCAGGGTAGCCCCTGTGGCATCCATAACTAGGGGAAAAAGCGGCTAAGGAGTTGTGAAATGAGTCTCTCTCTGCCTGCCAGCCATCTCCCAAATAATGACACAGAGACTTATTATTACGAAAGCTTGGCTTTTAGCTTAGGCTTGTTTTCAACTAGCTCTTAGAACCGAAATTAACCTTTATTTTTATTAATCTATACTGTACCAAGTGCCTTTTACCTATATCTCATTCTGTGTGTGCAACTCATTCAGCAGCTGGTCCCTATCTCCTTTATCCATCCAGAATGCTCTCTATCCACAGAAGCCCCACTACCTCTTCCTGCCTAGTTTCTGGCCACTTAGCTCTTTATTACACCAATCAGGCACCTTGGAAAAGATGCATCTTCACAGGGTAATCAAATATTCCACTAAGACACTGGACAAAACCTTCAACAGACTTACCATGCAGGGTCTCCACAAGACACCAGGAATGTCAGGGACGAAGGAGGACTCCCTTCCCTACAAGAGATCCCTACGAATTATATACTCAGCAGAATGCATCCAAGCTTTGTCTGTTTGGTAACATAAATTAGTACTTCATAGTAATTGCTGATGATATTTCATGGTATATAGCACCTTTTGTTTATTCCTTTATAAACGAATAAGCTTTATTTATCTCTACTTGTTGGTGTATTTAAATAATACTTCTATGATATTAGTGTACAAAGATTTTGTGGGGACTCAGAAACTTTTATTACTCTTGACTTTATACTATGCACTTTATAAAAGATTAATTTATTTTTTGTTTATACATATGTTTTGTATTTGTTTGTTTGTTTGTTTTGTTTTTTGAGACATGGTTTCTCTGTAAAACAGTCTTAGCTGTCCTGGAACTCACTTTCTAGACCAGTCTGGCCTCAAACT
This sequence comes from Microtus pennsylvanicus, assembly GCF_037038515.1. Lineage (NCBI taxonomy): Eukaryota > Metazoa > Chordata > Mammalia > Rodentia > Cricetidae > Microtus > Microtus pennsylvanicus. The sequence goes on along the minus strand of NC_134587.1, from coordinate 28,267,957 downwards.
CATAGAGATGTACCTGCTTCTGTCTTCTGAGTGCTAAGATTAAAGGTATGAACCACCACTTCCTGGCTTGAATGTAGTGTGTGTGTGTGTGTTTTGTCTGAATGTATGTATGTGCATGCCAAGTACCTAAGGAAGTCAGGAAAGGGCAACAGATCCTCCTGGACCTAGTGTTACAATTGTTTGTTAGTTCTGTGTAGATACTTGAAACCAAGCCTGTCCTCTGATGAGCTGGTGGTGCTACTTAGTAGCACTGAGCCAGCTCTCCAGCCTGAGTTATATTTGTTTGAGTGGAACCATTAGTTCTCTGCTTGAAGACATAGGCCATTTTTCAAAATAGCATCAGTACTGTACAGTTCTCTCATCACTATGTAGGACGGTTCCAATTTGTTCTTATATTGGCCAAAAAAGGAAAAGAAGAAAGGAAAAAAGCCTCAAGTTTTGTTTACAAACATCAGCTAAAATGTGGCCTTTCATAAGAGCTTTTATTTGCATTTTCCTAATGACTGGTTATCTGAACATCTTTGCTTGTGATTCCATTGCATGCATTTTGTTTGTTTGAAAACATTGGTAATTTGTAATTTTTACTACTGAGCTTAAGACTTCTTGATGTATGCTAGGAAGCAGTCATTAAGTTGATCTATAATTTGTAAGTATTCCTTTCTCTGTGTCTGGTATTTCACATTCATGATAGTATCTTTTGAAATAAGACTGCTTTACTTTGATGAAGAAATAATAGTCATTCATTGTTGTTGGTGGTGTTTTTGGCACCAAAATTAAAAAGGCTATTTATAACCTATCGTCCCAGAGATTTACACATATCCTATAGGTGTTTTATGCCTTATATTGATACATTTGAGTTGATTTTCATATATAAGAAGGGAAATTCACATTCTGTATTAACATGTGTACATATGGAATATGTAAAAGATAAAGAAAATTATAATACATACACTTATTGCACAATTAACATACTTTTTAATATTTTGTACCACTAATACCAAAACAGCCCTTTTCTAATACTGATACATAGCATACAAATCAGCGCTAAAGTTGGCAAGTGACAGTCCAGTTGCTATGAACTCATAGCCGCTGTGGTCACCTGTGAAAGTCCAACAGAAGATCTGGTCAATTCAAATCCCAGCAGGAGGCTAGAGGGACTCCTGAGGCCCCACCAATAGCTGAGGACTATTTGCCATCAATGGCTGCTCAGTCAGTCATTTCTTTTTGGGAGTGACTAATAGCTTTTCCCCATGGCAGTAGATAACCCCAAGCCCCTGTGTATACAATATTACTAACTGGGCTCAGCAGGTTACTAAAAAACCGGAAGGGGAAATGAAATCGTGAAGAGGTGGTGTTGGAGGTCTGGGAGAGTTAGAAGGAGGGAGTAAGCATGGCTGGGATCAAGATATAAATTAATTAAACATCTAAGAATGGCAATGGTTTAAGAAAAATTAAATTTGTCAACTGAAATTATATTGTAAAAATATCCTTTTTTTTGTATGTTTCTTTGCTTTTCTGTTTTTTGAGACAAGGTTTTTCTGTGTAGCCCTGGCTTTCCTGGAACTCACTTAGTAGATCAGGTTGGCCTCGAACTCAGAGATTTGTCTACCTCTGTCTCACAAGTGCTGGAATTAGAGGCATGTGCCACCACTGCCTGGCTATGAAAATTGTTAATTTTTTTTTTTGGTTTTTCGTGAAAATCATTAGTGGTTTTTGCTTAAAAAGGAAAAATACTTTTTCTTGAAAAATATTTAATCATTACTAATTCAGGATAATTTTATCTTGATTCTATTAAATATTATCAACCAAAAACAGACTGTCTGAACATGTACAATAATAGCCAAATTCAATTATCTTTTTATGTCACTAAATTTAGATACGAAGCACATAGTGTTTTAAAGATTTTGAAGTGTATTATGCAATGAACTACATTATAAGCTGTAGTTCCAAAGCGCATTGTAGATTAGCCAATGGAAAAATGGCTGTTTGCAATATTGCCATTATCTTTTCTTTTTTTTTTATGTGTATGGGTGTTTTGACTATGTGTATATCTGTGTACACTTGCCGGGCAGTTGCCCATGTAGGCCAAAAGAGGGTAGTGGACCCCATAGAACTGAAATTATCGGTGGTTGTAAGGCATCATATAGGTGTTGAGAATTAAATCTATACTCTTAAATGATGAGCCCCTGATGCCCTCAACTATTTGTCTGTCTGTCTGTCTGTCTGTCTGTCTGTCTGTCTGTCTGTCTGTCTCTCTCTCTCTCTCTCTCTCTCTCTCTCTCTCTCTATTTATTTATCTATCTGTTTGTTTTTAAAGACAGGGTTTCTCTTTGTATCCCTCACTGTCCTGGAACTCACTCTGTAGATCAGGTTAACCTCCAACTCAGAGATGGGCCTACCTCTTCCTCCCAAGTGCTGGGATGACCACACCAGGCTCTGATGCTTACCTTTTAAATGTACACCAGATGCAAAACTTTTAGAGCATGACTTTGGAAGGCAATAGCAAATTGAATGTGGAAAACTTTTCTGATGATTTATGACACACATCTGAGTGGGGGTAGCAAGCGAGGGCATGCTAAACACATGGCTATTTATTTAATTACTTAGACATGGGAAATTTTGGGAAATGTTGCTCTTTAATGAGACTGACTCAGAGAGAAAATAATTGGGCACCAGAAAAAAATGGACGGTTCAGCAGATAAAGATTCTTGCTGTCAGTCCTGACAACCTAGAATTCAAGTCCTAGAATCCATGTGGTGGAAAGAGACAGCTGGTTCCTGTAGGCTGTTCTGTGACCTCCACATTGGCACTTGATGTGTACCTTCCCCTCCAGACACGCACACATACACACACCTTTTATACAATGTCAGGATTAAAACTTACTATTCCTGTGTTCTGTCCTGTTTTTCAGATTGATATATATTTTCTTGATGAACACCCATGTCTATAATAGGTATTCTGAGGAAAGTGAACAAAGGCTCAAACTTCTTGCTTTTGTGGTGTGAGCACTTTCTGATGTTAGCTGCTAGGTATAGAGGGAACAGAGGCTTGGCAAAACTTAAACACATGTTTATATTCAAGATTGAGTGCTTGAGAAAAGCTGATAGACCTAACTGGAAGAGATCTGATACAGCTCGAAGACTTAAGATCAGTAATTAAGAAAACTATTATAAGCAAGACTATGTACATAATTAGAGAGCGGCCATACACTTGAAGGCCGTACAGACCCAATGGGACTTGGAGTTCATTTTCTTAATTGCAGTTGTTTCACTTCACCATGGTAATGTGAGATTATTGTATAAGTCAACAAAAAGCATATATAAATGAAAACCCAAGATCCTCAACTCCGTTGTTATGCCCTGACGTGATTCATTTTATGCTTCATGTCTTTATTTTGACATTGTCTTGGTGTTTATTTAATCACATGCAAATGTGTATTTTGGTACACATGTGCATGCATTAGAAACTGCATCTGAACAGGTTCTTGTTAGTCTAGTTGTACTCATTTGTGTTTATTTACATTTGCACAATGTTTCATGGTATGTGTGTATTCCCATATTTCTACTACTAACAGATATATAAAGGTATTTTAAGGTTTCTGCACTACAAAAATTAGGATAGTATATATATTTTAAGGTATCTTTATAAACTGTTGCTTTTGATTTTGATGTGGTTTTAGTCTTCTGATTTATTAAGACCTATAGGAATCCACACACCCACAGTACATATGAGAATGCCTCTTCTTACCATTGTTATATAGGATTGTTTGAACTATTTTCAATTTTTTTTTCAAGGCAGAGTTTCTTTGTAGCTTTGGAGCCTGTCCTGGAACTAGTTCTTAGAGACCAGGCTGGCCTCAAACTCACAGAGAACCACCTACCTCTGCCTCCCAAGTGCTGGGATTAAAGGCGTGTGCCACCATGGCCCAGCTCTCAATTTTCTGAATTTATTACAGAAAAAAATAGCACCTTAGTGTAGTAATAAGAGCGACGGGGCTGCGTCTCCAGCACCCCAGCTGCCTGCTAGCTTATGCCCCGAAATAACAACACACAAATTGTATTCATTTAAACACTGCTTGGCCCTTTAGCTCTAGCCCTTACTGGCTAATTCTGATATCCCGATCAACCCATCTCTAATAATCTGTGAGCACCGGTCTTACCAGGAAGATTATTGATTGGTTGAGTGATTGATTTGTTCTTCAAGACAGGGTTTCTCTGTATAGCCTTGACTGTCCTGAAATTTGTATCATAGACCAGGTTGGCCTTGAACTCTGAGATTCACCTGCCTCTCCTTCCAGAGTGCTGGGATTAAAGGCGTGTGCCACCACCACTCTGTTAGTACGTACCTCAGTTTTAAAGAAGAGAAGAATAAATAAAAATGTCAGAGCATCCAATAAGAAAAGTAACTCAGTTTTAGTCTATTGGCCATATTCACACCTACATTATATGACCTGGCCTCAGAAAATTCTTTTCTTAATCTCCATTCAATGGAGATCACAAAGATCTACAGTCATTAATGTAAAAAAAATAACCCTACAGATCATACGTTACTGGAATAGCAATTGAGTTCTACTCTGTTTCATTCAGCTCTCCCTAGTCACAAAGCCTAATGAGTGGGGATCTCAGCTGTGCTCAACGCTGTACTTAACATGTGATAAAATCATCTAGATAGGCAGCCAAGTAGTTAGGCAGTGGGGTAGTTAGCAGATTTGTGCATAGACACGAAGACATTATATATATATATATATATATATATATATATATATATGATAGGTAGAGAGATAATAGGCAATAGATACTAAATGGAGGAATGGGTGGCTAGATGGATAGATAATTAGATGATAGATGATAGATAGATAGATAGATAGATAGATAGATAGATAGATGAGAGAGAAGTAAAGATAGAAGATAGATGTAGATACTACTTTTTTTTAAAAGGAACTGCCGTACAGTGTAGGACCTGGATTGTCTGAAGTTTGCTGTGTGGAGCGGTCTGAGACCAATGAGATTTCACACTAACTCCACTCAAATGGCACTCTGGAACAGAATTTCTTCTCTCAGAGGAAATCTTTAGCCTATGAAGGAAAGTCTAGGCCATTAACCAATCACCTACATTGTGTGGAGAGGTCTCCTTTACTCTGACCACTGACTGGAATGTTAGTCACATCTAAGAACACCCTTTCACAGTCATAACTGGGTTACTGCAAAGCTCGGCTGACACATGAAACTCACAGAGAAACTGTGCATTCTCATGGAATTTGTTCCATTGTATTCCATCTCTACTTACTCGTTATAGGAGAGCAAATGGAAAAATAGGGAGGGGACTTCAACTGGGGAAGGAATATGGGAGGTCAATACAGGCAGAGAGGGACAAGGGATAATAATGCCCAGGTTGTTTGATAATGCCTCAAGGAATCATATTATTTTATATTTACCTAAAATTATAATTTATATGTACATGTATACACCTCTCTCTCTCTCTCTCTCTCTCTCTCTCTCTCTCTCTCTCTCTCTCACACACACACACACACACACACACACACACCCATATATGTGAGACATCTTAAAAGAAGCTAATCCACTTTGGTTGATGATGGTTCTTCTTCCCCAAAAGAGCCATAGACTATTCAAAACCCCAGTAGCAACCCTGAGAAACCTCCTTTTGGATGATTGCTCAGGGTAGTTCATGTGACTTCCAAAACAATATAGATTATTGATGTAACTCTTGGCTGCTATTCAGGGCTTGAGGGTGGGGCCCTATTGTTGAAGACACACACACTTAGAACATAAGGCTCATGATTTGAGCCGGATGTGACCTTAACGTCTTTTTCCTGCAGTCTAGCCTTCATGGTAGCAGAGATTAGTAGTATGCACGCTGCCAAGGGATAGGAACACCTAAACCATCCTACCCAACAGCAACATCTATGAGCAATGACAAGGAGCAGCATGGCAAGGTATCTATAAATGTGCAGTAAGTGATAACCCCATGTTGGTGAGAGCCAACAGCTGTTGAATTAGACTTGATACCGGAAACCTAGCCACCTTCCTTAGGCTGCTTAGTTCATGGACATTAGAAAGCATTTATTGCTGCCACTTTTTTAGACCAGCATAATTCCTTACTGCATTCTAAATCTTATTCTTATACCCACAGGCCAGATTTCCATTCTTGTTGAATTGTGGTTGGGTATATTTTTTTTCCATTTGTTATTGTAGAAAAAAAAAAACATGTGAAATATTCTTTTGTTCTTCCTTTTGCTATTGCTCTGACTAGGTGATCCCTACAGTTGGTATGCAAGAGCAGCTTCAGGTTATAGCCACACGGCGCACTTGGAAGTTGTGTCCGTCACTGGGGCCTGAGGCATGAACCTACCTGTTCAGCTGCCATGGCAACAGCAAATTGCTATCAAGTTGATGAGGTCATGTCCACTCTCACCATCCACGTGCCGCATGTATGCTCTTTTGTGTTCCGTTTTTTTTTTAATTTATTTATTTATTAAAGATTTCTGTCTCTTCCCCGCCACCGCCTCCCATTTCCCTCCCCCTCCCTCAATTAAGTCCCCCCCCCCAGCCCGAAAAGCAATCAGGGTTCCCTGTCCTGTAGGAAGTCCAAGGAACCCCCACCTCCATCCAGGTCTAGTAAGGTGAGCATCCAAACTGCCTAGGCTCCCGCAAAGCCAGTGCGTGCAGTGGGATCAAAAACCCATTGCCATTGTTCTTGAGTTCTCAGTAGTCCTCATTGTCTGCTATGTTCAGAGAGTCCGGTTTTATCCCAGGCTTTTCCAGACCCAGGCCAGCTGGTCTTGGTGAGTTCCCAGTAGAACATCCCCATTGTCTCAGTGTGTGGGTGCACCCCTCGCGGTCCTGAGTTCCTTGCTCGTGCTCTCTCTCCTTCTGCTCCAGATTTGGACCTTGAGATTTCAGTCCTGTGCTCCAATGTGGGTCTCTGTCTCTGTCTCCTTTCATCACTTGCTGAAGGTTAATATTCAGGAGGATGCCTATATGTTTTTCTTTGGGTTCTCCTTATTTAGCTTGGAAGAATGGATGAAGAAAGTATGGAATATATACATATTAGAGTACTACTCAGCAATAAAAAACAAGGACTTCTTGAATTTTGCATGCAAATGGATGGAAATAGAAAACACTATCCTGAGTGAGGTAAGCCAGACCCAAAAAGAGGAACATGGGATGTACTCACTCATATTTGGTTTCTAGCCATAAACCAAGGATATTGAGCCTATAATTTGTGTTCCGTTTTAATCTTTTCAGACTTTTCAACGTCTGCGGGACTTTAGGATATTGCATTATCTCACCGGATCTATAAAAGACTGTATGATCATTGTTAAATCACTAAATCACAATGGTTCTTCTAGTTCTGAAAGGTCCTATCTTTACCACTCTTTTCAAACTATCCAGAGGGATAATAGAAGGTAAATCAAACTTGCTTCAATGTCCTCTGCTCCAACAGGTGGCCCAGGTTTAATTTAACCAGGCTAAAGTTGTTCATTGGGGGAGCCAGCACTTGTCAGTCGATTGAGGGTCATTTTCTAAGACAGGAGCCTCTCCAATACGGTTGTTTTTGCACAAGGGCAGCTGCATGGGAGTAGAATTACAATCTGCCTAAGGCAAGGCTGATTGCAGCTGAATTTTTTATGTTAAAGTAAATAGATATTATAAAATCCCTTGAAATATTGTATTACAGTTGGTCTTGTTATTATTGAATGTTTTTATGAGAGGGCTGTAAATGTACAGGAACTAAGGGCAGCTGGATGGAGCTGGAAAGTCTGAGAGCTTTGCTTAATTCTTAGTTTTATGAAGGCTTTTACACTATTGGTAGGGATGTCAATTAGCCCAGCCCCTCTGGAAATCAGTGCAGCAGTTCCTTTAAAGACATGCAAATAGAGCTACCACGTGAGCAAGAAACACTGCTTCTGAGTGTAATACAGCAAAGAATTATAGGAGACCAGTAGAATCCTCTGTAATTCCAGCTCTGACCACAGCAGCCATGCTCTGGACCCAGCCCAGGTACCACTAGCAGATGAACAGCTAAAGCAAATGTCGTACACATTGCACCATGGGGTTTCATTTACTTTAAAAAAAAAAGCAATTATGTCTTGCATAGAAAAATGGATGGTATTGGAAAGAATGGATGCTTTGGGGGAGTATCCTGCTAAATAGGATAAATTAGACTCAGAAAGACTAATAACCCAGGTTTGTCACATATTGAGAATGAATATTTTTAAGAGTATGAAAGTAGCAGCAGGATTATTTGGACAGAGGATGAGGATCAGCAGAAGAGGGTAGGAGTGACAGGGAACAGCAAGGGAATAGTGATTACCATTGAAGAACGTGCTAGACAACAGATGTGTGTCAAACACCATAAGAAAAGGTCTATTTGCATAAATATGGTAATGATATTTATAAACATATACACAGAAAATATTGAAGGATAAAAACGGAGAGGGATCTGCTTGGGAAAAGGGAGAGAAACAGTAGGAAGGGGAGGGATCCAGAGAGCAGAAAGTTGATGGATACGATCAAAATACGTTATATTCGCATCATGGAAAGCTCACAGGGAAGCATATTATTTCGTACAATTAATATACACTAATAAAATGTCAAAAGAAACCTTTTCTGAATTTCTCAAAAGCAATTTTTAGTGATGCTATCTTAAAGAGTGGTGAATTTAATAGCATTATAATAAAGTATAAAGAAATGCTATTTAAAACCACAAACAACGGTACTTTAAGAGCATTGCCCTATTTTAAAAATGTACATTAATGATGGGCTTTAATGGGGTCCATTTAGGCATTTCTACATATGCGTGTGGTGGCATTTACCAGTCGCTGTAACCCTTCTTACATCCCCCCCCCCCACCTGTGTGCCTTCCCAGCACCCAGCCATCACCATGCTCCTTTCCTGCTGGCTTCTGGGTCCCACAGGTGAGAATGGATGTGGGGACACAAGTCTTTTTGTTTTTGATGGATTTGACTTCTAACAATATCCTCCAGTTTTTCTCTATTTTGTTTTAAATAGCAGCATTTCTTTCTCTGTAGCTCCCTAATACCCCACTGGGCTCTTGGACCACATTTTTTTTTTATCTCCTTGTTTATAGATAGGTAACCTAGGCTGACTTTGTATCTTAGCTGTCATGAGTAATGTTAAAGCTAACACAGGCATGCAAGTATCTTGTTCTTATGTCTCTACTTCATTGTTTTGACTATATATCAAATACAGATTTACAGTTTGAATAGAATCAGCAATCTGACTTCCGTCTCTTATTCGTTCCCAATGAACTATGGATCCAGTGGTTTTTATATGATCAGTAACCATACATGCTTGTTAAGAACCTGGTTCTTAGTTGCCGGAGAAGCCCACTTCTCTCTGAAAATGAGTCTTATGAAAATGGAAGCAGATGGTGTGCTTTTTTCCCCCGAAGCGAGAGGCAATGCATATTTTAGGCTTTGCGATTCAATCGCATTGAGGTAACTATCTGCCAGGTCACAGCCCGAGAACAAACGCAGACCATAGCCAGACAAACGGATGTGGCTGCATATCAATACACCTTCACTAACAGCAGCAGATGAGAGATTGACTGCCCTGAGATCACAGGTTGCAATTTGCCAGCCCCGTTAATCCCCCAAAAGTCTAGGACATCAAGTGCAAAACATAGCTCTGGTATTTCTGTAATTTGAAAACATCTTTGGGTGGCTTCTAAAATGATCGTTTATGCACGGGATAATTATACCTGACTTTACGTCCATCATTGGTACAGCAAATAAAAGCGCAAATGCGTTCTTTTCTAAGGACATGGTGCATTTCCCAGGCCTGCTTGCGGGGAAGTTTTGATTGAGTCTGTTTATTTATTGATTGCAGCAATCCTTCCAGCAGATGGGAGAGAGAGATGTCTGCTCAGCTAGACAAGGCTAGTTAAGGCGGCAGGCAGATTTGGCAGGTGTTTAAAGCTTTTAAACCCAGGGCCCACGGGGAGTGGGTGAACCTTTCCTTTGCACCTGTGGCCTGCTGGCAGTCTCATTCCTCCCACTGTCCTCCATGTGCCAGCTCCAGGGGGCAGAGTGCACACTTTGGGACATACCGCCAGTTCTCCCTCCCCCGCCTCCTGTGAAGTCAGCTGTGTGCGGCGTGGAATAGAGAGTGTGACCGGAACCAGCGAATCCTACTTACAGTTAATAGCTATGAAGAGTGATGCTGGGCTTGCATGAGCATCACATATCAGCCAGTGGCTCTGGTCAACAGGACCGTGAGTCTGGGATACGGTCTCGGAGGACGCCAACCTTCACTCTTATTTCTCGAGCCTATTGTCTTCTTATGCCCTATATTGCCTCTGTATTGGGGGTCATAATCCTGTGTCTTCCTTGTGACTCACTTAGTCATTTCTAATGGGATTCTGGGGTCCCCTTTCCTCCCTCTACTCCTGTACTCCACACCACAGACCGTTTGAAAATACAATTCCCTTATTGATTCTGGGAGGAAGTCAAAATCACTTTCCTGATGTTCTTTTTTTGATTATGGTCAGGCCCCAGCTCACCTCTGAAGGTCTGGGGGGAGCCTGCCACCCCTAGGTTCCTTGTGCTTGTGTTGTGCAACCTCTTGAGCTACTGTCCCTGCTGCCTCTTCCTGGGGACCCTTAAAACATTCTTATTATTATTCTGGGGACTCAGCTGAACCCCTTCAGCAGCTGCCTAAATTTTTAAATTGATGATTTCCATCAGTGGAAGGGTGCAAACAGGGACTGCGTCATTTACAAAGGCTATGGGAGGGTGTGGTGTACCCATTTGGTGAGACAAGAGGTTTGTTTTGTTTTGTTTGTTTACCCTTTTCTCTTACAATGGGTTCGCAGGTTTCCCTCCCCAGTTCCTCCCAGATTCTCTCACCTGCCCACCCACCCAAATCCACATTCTTTCTTCCTCTCATTAAAATACAAACGGGAAGCAACAACCACAAATGAATAAAGCAGAATAGACCAAAACACAAACAAACAAACAAAACCCACAAGAAACACAAAGAGATGCACACACTCCCATACACAGAGATCCCATAAAAACACAAAATCAGAAACGATAATATATAAGCAGAATGCCTGTAAAATTGAAAAGCAAAGCAAAACAAAACAAACAAAAAGCCTAGGATAAGCATTATAAAACAAAAACCTCCAGGAATACCATTGAGTTCATTTTGTGTTAGCCATATACTTCTGAGCATGGGGCTTGCCACTAAGTAATGTGGGATTTCCCTCTGTATGCTGTGATTACTATTACTAAATAAAACAACTGCTTTGGACCTATAGCAGGGCAGAACTTAGCTAGGCGGGGAAAACTAAGCCTAATGCTGAAAGGAAGAAGGGTGGAGTCAGGGAGAAGCCATGGAGCCCTGCCAAAGATTCTTTCCACACTGAAAGGAACAAGATATTCAACTAATTAAAATCTCCAAAGAAGAAGCGGTGCTAACCCATTTTTCTAGCTCTCATCAGAGCCTAAGAATAAGGAGAGGATAACAAGAGTAAGTGATACAGTTCAACCTTTGCTGGCATCAAAATTCTCCACGACTGTGGGGTGACGCTCTCTGCACTGGTCAAGCAGCTGCTACACACCAGTATGGGATTTGGATTTCAAGGTCTTTTCAAAAGGTTGTTAGATTTTTTTTTTATCTTATTTTATGCTATGAGAGCTTGCCATGCATATATCTGTGGTGGTCAGAAGAGGGCACTGGATTCCCAGAGCTGAAGCTGTGTGTGGTTGTGAGCAACCAAGGAAATGCTGGGAATCAAAGCCAGGTCTTCTTGCAAGAGCAACAAGTGCTCTAACTGTGAGTTGTCTCTCTGACTTGTACAAACTCTGTCTTTCTACAAATATTATCTCTGGTATATGACAGACCATATATTCTAAGGGTCTCAACTTGTCCTAACAATTATTCCAATTCTGATAGCCTGCTTATTCAAGTTCATCACCGCTGATTTTTGCAATCTTCTAGAAACAAAGCAGAAATTCAGTTCTTTTAGTTTTGCCATATATTCACCTAGTCTTATGAAATACTGCCTAGTCGGAGTCCTGAAACAATAACATTGCCAATGGTAATGACTTTTCCCAAAACAGCAGTTTTGGGAAATGCCCCTGAGGAATTAGTCTGGAAAAGAGCCTGCTTTCCCTACAATATAGATAAATTGTATAGGTTGTGATCTGCCTTACAATGGCTTAATTTACGCATCCAAGAAGCAAATCTGTTGCACAAGTTCCCCCAGTCTCCAAATATAGGTTCAAGTTTCTCTTTTGTAAGTCTTTAATCCTCTAAATGTTCTCATGAAATCACGGTAATTTTAGTCAACACAGTTTCCTCAAATTCCTGTCTCATAGCAGATGACGTCATAGCCACTCCATTTTGTGGATATTCTCCCATGTATATTCTCTTGCATAAGGTTTCAGAGAAAAGCTGTGAGAGATGAACTCAGTCCTCTGTCTCTGATGCATAATTGAGGTGATTAATCCTCGCAGGAGGGATTTTCCACACATCACTTGATCATATGCATTTGTCACCCTGATAATTTGCAATTTACCCTATAGAAACAACAAGATAAACATATTTAAAATACAATAAGCATATTAAGGCTTCCGCCTTAGGTTTTGTGAACCCCAAATATACCTGGTAATAAGATAATGCATTTATAAAATTTAAAATAGGACACTAATTTAAAAATATATGATTATGCCATTTCCTCCAATGCAACAAGAACTCAGGGTAAACATGCTTGTATCAGGGCACCGCAGAGAGCTGTGTTTCACTTGCTCATTCATTCATTTTTATTATTTTAAGGTCCAACCCAAATGTTACAGTCATCAATGAGTGAATGAGAATTTCTCTCCTCACACGGTTTAATTTAGCCACTTCCTAGGACTTTGACTGCACACCAGGTATATGAAAAGAATCACAGCTTTTATATTCATTGCCATTTGCCTCCCCAAATTTCAATTGCCTCTCATGAGACTCATTTATCCCTATGGACTCAAAGTATGTATATATATATATATATATATATATATATATATATATATATATGATAAAAATATATTAAAAAGATTCTTTACACACTGAAAGAAACAAGATATTCAACTAATTAAAATCTCCAAAGAAGAAGCGGTGCTAACCCATTTTTCTAGCTCTCATCAGAGCCTAAGAATAAGGAGAGGATAACAAGAGTAAGTGATACAGTTCAACCTTTGCTGGCATCAAAATTCTCCACGACTGTAGGGTGACGCTCTCTGCACTGGTCAAGCAGCTGCTACACACCAGTATGGGATTTGGATTTCAAGGTCTTTTCAAAAGGTTGTTAGATTTTTTTTTTTATCTTATTTTATGCTATGAGAGCTTGCCATGCATATATCTGTGGTGGTCAGAAGGGGGCACTGGATTCCCAGAGCTGAAGCTGTGTGTGGTTGTGAGCAACCAAGGAAATCTGGGAATCAAAGCCAGGTCTTCTTGCAAGAGCAACAAGTGCTGTAACTGTGAGTTGTCTCTCTGACTTGTACAAACTCTGTCTTTCTACAAATATTATCTCTCAGGCTGGAAGAGAGAAAGAGAGAGAGAGAGAGAGAGAGAGAGAGAGAGAGAGAGAGAGAGAGAGAGAGAGAAGAAAAACTTACTGCTGCCATGACCACCCTCATTTCCTAGTGAATATGTTTATGTACTGTGTAGTAAATACTAGATAGGACTGCTTCCCTGTTTAATAATATGACCAGTTTCACACAGAACACTTGAGATCTGATCTGATCTTTTTAATTTACCTGTTTTCAACTTAACAGACAATATTTAGAATGCTTCTGAAAAACAAAATATTTAAATAATTTATTCACACTACCCACAATACAGAGTTTTGCTCTGAAGTCTAGGTTAATCTTGCAACTCACAATCTCCTTGCTTCAACCTCTGAAAATTCTGGGACTTTTAGGTGTTTGCCACCAGGCTATAAAAGTATAGCGTTTTAACAAGATAAATTGAAGAATGAAGAAAGATAAAGGAAAATGTGGAGGCAATTTAGTGTGCATTCATGGAGCTCTTGCAAGCCATGCACCTTTCCAAGTTCTTCATGTATGCGTTGGTGGTATAGTGGTGAGCATAGCTGCCTTCCAAGTTCTTCATGTGTTTGGAGAAGAGGCAAGACTTGGGGACAAAGCACAGAGGAGGGGGAAATGTAACTCGGTTCTTTGCTCCAAGTTGGAAACTCTACCTTATTCTTTCCTTCCAAATCTATTAGATTATACAGTCATAGTCTTAATATAAATTTAATGTTCAATAAATATTTTAATTGGTTCACTAAATGTTCTCTAACTTTGCCTACTTTCAGAAGTTTTCTTTGATAAATCCTGCTGGAGCTCAGAATTGGATTAGAACTTAATAGCTTAAAAACTATATACCCTATCAGCTAAGTAAATATTTGCACAGTTAGAATGCTTCATGAGTATTCCTACCCTTGTACTGGACACTAAGGCATAGGAGAGCAGAGAGGCAAGAGTTGTGACTAACACACTCAGTAGGGATGTTTAAGTCTGACAGAGAGGGGTCGCTAAGGAACAAATCAGCTATGAACTCTGCTTAGCCACTGACAAATGAGGAAACCAAGCAAAGCAGGAGATGGGCGTGTTCTTGATACAAATAACTTGAAACCCTAAGTATTATTGGGGAACACCTCTCTGGAAAAATGTCAGAAGGGAATAGAGTAGTGTTTTCTGCAGAAAAAAAATAAAACAAGTGTCCTGTGGCCAAAGGTTTTGTACTTGTCTAAGAATCAGGAGCACTGCAGTGAGGCTATTGGGGTTTGAGCATGGTTCCTGTGTTGCCTGCTGGTCCTCAGGGTGGCAGTGTTGAGGTGATGTTGTGGAATATTCCTTTACACCTTGTAAAGATATGTCACCGTGATTGGTTCAATAAAAAACTAAAAGGCCAATAGCTAGGCAGGACTTTGGGGGCAGAGAGAACTCTTGGAAGAAAGGTAGAGACACAAGGAGAGATGGAGAAAGCAGGAAAGCAGGGCGGACAGTTCATAGATGAGGTAAAGGAGCCTTGGATCAGCACATAGATTGATAGGAATGGTGATTTCAGTTGTAAGAGATAAATAGAAACAAGTCTAAGATATCGACCGAGCTTTCGTAATTACTAATAAGTCACCATGTCCTTATTTGGGAGCTGACTGGAGGAACAGAGAAAGACTCACTACAGGTGTCCTCTGCAAGAGGTACAGCCCAGTGGAAGACAGGTCAGTGGAACATTCATGGGAAGGAATTGTTCTGACCTGAGCATTCCTAGGAAGGAATTAACACTGGCCTGAGTATTTCTGGGAAGGAATTAATGCTGGTCTGAGCATTCCTGGGAAGGAATTAATGTTGGCCTCAAGGACCGAATTAGTTCTGGGAGTGAACTGTTAAAACGAGGCCAGTCCCACACATTTTTTTTTTTTGCAAGTAGCCATCTCATGTCAAGCTCTTCATCTTGTGATGTGACCAAAGAGGCCCTCTTCAGAGTTGGGCTGATGTCAGCACTATGCTCATGAACCAGAACTAAGAGCCAAATTCACCTTTTTTCTCTATAAATGTCCCAGCCTTGAGTATTTGTTTTTTTTTTAATTTTTATTTATTTATTAAAGATTTCTGCCTCTTCCCCGCCACCGCCTCCCATTTCCCTCCCCCTCCCCCAATCAAGTCCCCCTCCCTTGTCAGCCCAAAGAGCAATCAGGGTTCCCTGCCCTATGGGAAGTCCAAGGACCACCCACCTCCATCTAGGTCTAGTAAGGTGAGCATCCAAACTGCCTAGGTTCCCACAAAGCCAGTACGTGCAATAGGATCAAAAACCCATTGTCATTGTTCTTGAGTTCTCAGTATTCCTCATTGTCCGCTGTGTTCAGCGAGTCCGGTTTTATCCCAGGCTTTTTCAGACCCAGGCCAGCTGATCTTGGTGAGTTCCCGATAGAACATCCCCATTGTCTCAGTAACATATAGGCATCCTCCTGAATATTAACCTTCATCAGGTGATGAAAGGAGACAGAGACCCACATTGGAGCACTGGACTGAAATCTCAAGGTCCAAATCAGGAGCAGATGGAGAGAGAGCACGAGCAAGGAACCCAGGACCGCGAGGGGTGCACCCACACACTGAGCCTTGAGTATTTGTGATAGGTGCAGAAGAGGAATCAGGCAGAGGGGCTGGAGCAGAGGACAAAACAGCCAGAGAAGAGGTTAAGAGAATTAATGAAGATGGCCATCAAGCAAGACCTCTGTGACATCTGACAACTCCAGTTTCTGCTGAGCTCAGTTGCACTGAGCCAACCCCTTTGAGCAAATGAATGACACGGTTTCATTTAGCTTTGCCACCTCGCTGCTGAAGCACAGCTGCACAGTGGTTGAGAGAGGCCATGTGGATGTAATGCAGCCATTCTAGTGGATGGAAATGACTCCACTAAAGAGCTGTGAAAAGTTGGAATATTGCGGTGATATTTCCAATTAACAGAATGTGGAAAATAAGGAAAGAAAGGAGTAAAGGAAAATTATGAGATTTTAGACTTAGCAATTGGAGTTTTCACTAAGTGACACTGCTTAGCAGGTTATGAAGGCAAACCCCAGCAGGATTCTGTAGCCAAGGCATTGGAATTTATGTGACATTGAATATATTGCCCTGTGCAAGTCAACTCATCAAAATCAAACAGAAATTCAGCTTCAAAAAATGTCGTGGTAGTTGCATTTTGAGCTGGGATTAAGTCTAAATTAAATTTGGTAAACAGAATTAAATTTATATAATAAAACTTGTATATAATTGCATTATATCTAGTAGCTTCAAGAATATTATAGATAAATTAAAATAACACCGAAGGTAAATTAAAAGTGACTTAAATAAATGATGTGCTATAGTTGTAATATGATACATGTCTCCCAGATCTGTATATCAATGACACCTAAATCAAGACGTAAGCAGAATTGTTTTACACAAACTGCTAAACTCTTTCAAACTTTTCATGGTAAGGAAAGAAGGAGGAACAGCAAAAATATACTTGAAGAAGGTCGAGTGAAAAACACTAAGTAGATAACTAGTCTTCTACAAGGTTGTCATTATAGACAAAAGCACTTGTTAACGCAAGAGTAGATGAGGCCCTACAGAGGAGGAGGACGAACTCACACAACACATTCAGACATGACTTGGGATGAAAGTCACTCTGCCTTGCAAAGCCATGAAGAAATGTACGTTTTCAGTATCACTTGGATATTGATGTGAACAGAATAAAAGAGGAGCATTACGTCACAAGATAAAGGAAATTAGTCCCGCGTACACCACAGATGTGACAGAGAGAGGCAAAAGCTAATGACAGTTGGAAAAGTTAATTCCACTGCTTTCTTTATGGTGCTGGGCTTAGAAAAAGAATAAACTGCCAAGGATGAGGCTTTTGGTTTTTTCAGCTTATTAAAATTAAGAACCTCTGTTTAAAAGCTTGATTAAATTCCATTTGACTTTCTACTGCTTTTGTCTTCTGTGTCCTTGGGGTCTTATCAAAACTTCTTACCCTCTCCAATGTCCAAAGTTTGTTCCTTACAATTTATTCAAATAGTTTTATAGTTTCTTGTTTCTACATTTATGTCTTTATCCCATTTTTAGTTGATCTCTGTAGCTGACGAGATAGGGTGCAGTTTCTGTCTTCTGTGTGCTGATATGCAATCTAGAATTATTTATTGAAAGAACTATTTTTTTCCCGGTGTACCCTTAGTGCTATTGTTGAAAACATGTTCACCGTATGTGTTTGAGTTGACTTCAATATTCTTCATTCTGTTTCTCTGGTGTCTGTCTGCCAACATTATGGAGTCAGATGATCATAGCTTTGTGTATATTTTGAAGTTAATTACTGTAATACCTCTTAGCTTGTTTTTTTTTGTTCAAGATATTTTGGCCGGTGTAAGTGTGTGTGTGTGTGTGTGTGTGAATATGAGTGAGTCTCAGGATTTGTTTTTTTAACTCTGTGGCCAATACTTTTAACAATATGATAGGAGTTGCATTGAATCTTGAGTACACTTTGGGTGTTAAAATATTTTATTGGTTTTTCTGCTCCAGCAACACAGGCTGTCCTTCCATTTTTGTAGTCACTTTGACTTCTCTCATGAGTGTGCTATAGTCTTCATTATAGACATTTGCCTCTTGTCTAGCAAAATTGATTCAAAGATATTTAATTTTATATTTTAGCCATTGTGAATGGATTCAGATAATTGTTGTTGGTGTTAATACAGTTAAGCAACAGAACCACATTTGCAATCTATAGGATTTGACTTATAGGGAGTTGCAGACAAGCAACGCTTATTTATGGTGTTAGAAATAAGACATAATTACTCTCAGTATACAGAGAGAACTGCTGACTTATAATGGTATCCAAAAGGCTTCTGGGGAGGATAATTCCTGTCTCTGATATATCCACTTCGTATGGTCACTTACTTGGTGCTAATTGTTTAAGCTCTGTTTATAAATTCTCTTTTTAATGTTCACATAAATCTAAAATTCAAATGAAACTACAAGCATCTGAATCTAAGGTTTTTATACTTCCTATATTGGTGCCTATCTTTCTAAATGTGTATTAAGTAGACAGAGGTAATGGATGGCCCTTGGATGCTCGGTAAAATGATAATACATTCGATGACATTTGTGTTTGAAGGTTAAATTTGAATTGAGACCTGCATCCTAAGCCCCAAAGCACAGAGAGTGTGCAGGTTTTCCATGTGTGTTCCATTATTTATGCTATTCTTTTTGACTTCTTTTAATCAATAATTTTATGAAGTGATTGACGCAAGAGCCTAGAAAATCTTCATGTAAACTGAATTGATGATCCTTTCCTTGCTGTAATGGAGGACATCATTCTTCTTTTATAATGCTAAATGCCAGTCAAAGACAGGAATATTTATACGTCGGAACACAGCAGCCGGGGCCGCTACAGGTTCAGATAATTCCTCTCATCTTTTAAAGGTTAGAGTCTGGACATGCGGCTGTTTTTCAAGGCATACATCTTGGTGGACTGTCTGAAGCAATTTCTAAATCAAATCATCATTTTGCAGCAAGCATGCCAAGGTCTTAAGGACTTGTTTGTTATTATTAAGGCATTTCTAATGGTTAATTACAAAGCTAGACCTGGATTAGGGAACAAGAGCCACATCTCCACATCAGAAGATTTTCCTGTACATTTTTCCTTTATGATATTTGATCCTGATGGAGTGTATTTTTCTCCATTGAACCGTTTCTTCAGTTGCAGGGCATTTTTGTCAAATTATAATATCTTATAAAAGCATTATAAGCGATGCATATCCTCCGAATGATTAACAAAATTCAGTTCACTGGCTGAATGGCCACAGACATCAGAGCTGTATTTCCTCATGGTGTCTACATTTCAAAAAGCGTTCCTTGATTTCTTTATAGGCTGTAATTTTAGAGGAATTAGACCTTCTGGGAAAGGGTTAGGCAAAGGAACAGTGGCTATGTACTGTGATTTAAAGAGTGGGCGATGCATTCTCATACCAAGGAAAACGCAGAATTTTAACAATTTAAAACAGAACGTCCACAAATAAGACCATTGCTCAAATGAAGATATTTTATCCATTGGGGGTTAGCATAGCTGTATATTTTGCTTATCTCATGATTTCAAACCAAATTGGAATGAGTGGGAAAGCATACAATGAGGACTGTGGAGGTATTCAGGACATGGAGCTTTAAAAGTTCCAAGGACTTTTACCTGGCTTCTTTCCCCTCTTGGCTAGTTTTCTCTTTATAGTGACCAAAGACCTGACAAGAAACAACTGAAGAAGGACAGGCTTATTTTATCTCAAAGTTGGTGGATACAGCCCATGTTGGCAGGGAAATCATGGCCGTAAGTGTGGCTCACAGTGTCACAGTGGGTGCTTGCTCACACCTAGGTAGAGGACACAAGATCATGATGCACAAGAGACTTCCAAGGCAGGATTGTCATGAAGCCCCTCCCTCCCTTCTCTTTGGATATGGAAGTGGGCTGTAATCTCGGGGCAGGAGGAGACTGGTCCAGCAGTATAGGCACCAGCAAGCTGCTCATTGACTCGGCAAACTAAATGAGTAAGATTGCTCCATTGGTCTGTTGTCTTCCCTATCTGTGGCGACTAGAAATAGAACCTCTAGGATAAACCACATAATGCTCACCCCGAGCCTGAGTCCCAAACATCTGCTGCCTCTCCTGTTCTTTCTCTAGCACTTTCTTTTACCTCAACTAGAGTTCCTTGACTAGCATCTACTTTGATTTCTTTATTTATATACCTAGAACCCAACTTAGTACATGAAACAGGTCATGTTCAGCAAGTGATAGATGACATAGAATCTTCTAGAGGTCTTGCAGCAGCAGTCTATGAAAAAGTC
Organism: Microtus pennsylvanicus; assembly: GCF_037038515.1. NCBI lineage: Eukaryota > Metazoa > Chordata > Mammalia > Rodentia > Cricetidae > Microtus > Microtus pennsylvanicus. Next base: position 28,247,553 of record NC_134587.1, on the reverse strand, counting down.
CTTTATTATAATCATCGTAATCTGTGATTAATTCTATGATCGTTATAATTTTCCTAAATTATGGGATCTCTTATTAGCTAGGGGCTTGGCAGGGTGGTCCACAAACACCAAATAAAAGCTGCTGCAATTTCCTAGGCTGTACCTGAGACACACATGGCTATGGAGGTCTGCAGAAGGACACAAATCCAGGCTCCTTCCTCTCTTGAGCCTTTCAGTGCAGCAGTGTAAACAGATACTTGGAGTAGATATAATAATTATTAATACCCCAAGTGCCATGTGACCCTTGTTCTGCAGGGTGGAGATAGGATGTCATTCCCAGAGCATCACCCAGCAGTCTTCCTGGCACCAGGTGACTTGGTCCTGTGTGACAGAAGAGAAGAGAAGTGATATAAATAACCCACAGTTGCTTACGTGCTGAGTGACCTGACGACAGCCTATTGATGGCTTTCCCACTTGTGTGCCTTCGCGAGCAGAGGAGCTCAGGAGAGAGAATTCAGGAGCAATTATGTGTCACAAATACCTGGCCTCACAGTGGGCTGGAAACCAACCTGTGAACTGCACCTTAATCTGTTTAACCTCTCTTTTCTCTTCTTGGTTGAATGAAACCATGCCCATGGGAGAGATGCTTTAAGCTTTTGCCTTTTATCCCTTCACTCTACCTGCCCCCAAACTCTAGCCATTTTCCTTTCTGTCTTTGAACTGTGCCTCTCCCTCAGCCTTGCAGACTTGGCTTGGCAAACGAAAGTTTAGCCTCTGCTTAGGCAAAGTCTTGTGGGCTACCAGAGGGGAAGATTTGGGCAAATCCAGTAGTAGACAAATCCACTGGAATATTCCTCAGAGTTGTTTTAACCTGTGAGGTTTAATTCTGCCTTTGAGGTTTCTCTGTCTTGACCCATTATTCACAGAATCCAGTTGACCATCAAATTTCATAAATTTAATAGGGTGGGGGCTGATTGTCATAGTGCATACATAGAGAGACATTCATGCATTTTGTACACATATACATACACTTATTTCTTGGGGAAAGAAAGGATGTCAGCATTGTGTCATGTGGTACTATAGATCCGGTACTACCTTAGTAAGAAACTTACAGGAAAGAATGTTGGCAGTGAAGAAGTCTCATACAATGAGAGACAGTTTAGTTAAAAGTGACAGCTGAAGCAATCATGATGTTTTAGGTGACCAGTGCCTTGCACTCTGCTGTCCTGTTATGACCCAGATGATTAAACTATTAACACCTTCACAAATTAATTAGATTCATGACACAAATGTCATAATGCACAAGAGGCTTCCAAGGTGGGATTGCCATGTGCCCCCTACCTCCCTTCTCTGAGGACAGGTAAGTGGGTTGTAGTCTTGGGGGGCACATTGTCTAAAGGTCCTTGCACATCTCGGGCCACTTTTCTTTCCAAACTAATCGAGTACACCTCCAAAGGAAGATCAGAGGCAGGGAATTTCCCTCAATGCTGTAATCCAAAGCCACCTCTCCTTAGTCCTGTCTCTCTTCTCTCTTGCGTCCTGAGCCAGTTTACCTGTCAACCAAACTCATCCCTGGCTCTTCTCTCATTACTTGATCATAAACTATCACCAATTTAGTGACATACAGGTGTGTGAGGGGAAGGGGAATTCTCCATGGGTTACATGGGAATCAGAACACCTACACTGTGGTCCACTGGCTTGCCTTACTCTCTAGGCATGCTCATGCCAACCACAGATAAATCACTAGATGCATAATTTCAACGAATATACTCGCCAGCTGCCTTTGTTCCCATATTGATGCTTTTAATTCGAAGGAGTGAAACATATTCTCAGGAGCAGATCTGATGAGGGGCCCTTCCTTTCTCTGCTTTGCATACAGCCGTTGGTCTTCTGTATTACTTAATGACTGGATAGAGGATGGTCAAGTATGGGCTGTGCTGCCTTAAGAACTCAGGCTGGCCTATCAACAGTAGACTTTTTTCTGATGGTGAAAGAATGTGATAAACTACTTTATCTTTTCCTTTGGAGTAAATAGATACTCTGTTGTGACCCAGGTCAACCTTTAAAACCTTCACTAACCTATTAGATTCTGAACCGTCGCAGTTGATTTTCTACTGTCCAACATATAGCATACTGACGATTTGAGTGCAGTTGACATGATCTCACAGAATTAGTGGACCCTGTGATATTCTCTTAAGGAAAAATTATGTAGATCTTATCAGACTATGTTATGACAGAGATCTATAAAGACAACAGATGTGAGATTATATTATGAATCTTGTGAATGAAAGTTGCTTCCAGTCTCCCTTCCTGATACAGATGAGAAAGAACACCTTTCCCAGATCTGTGTGCTGGAATCATATTAATCTCTTTAAACAGCGATGTTATATATAACATGGCAGATATAGCTGATAATTTTACTTAAGTAAGTTTATAAGGGGCTTATAGTGTCACTCAGTTTTAGAGGAAATATACTACTGAATTAAATTAGGATATGACAGCAATTATCCCCTTAGCATTCCTGGACTTAAAATATCTCTGAAGTCTGAGTTTTTTTATTGGCTGGAGTTAGTGAGTTCATTTTGGAGATTTCTACTTGACTTTGGCATGACACTATGTCTAATACTTCAGATAAAAGGAAGCATGCTAGGAGCTGTTAACTGCCAAGTGTGCACCCAGTTATGCAAGACAGAGCCTGGAAAATGGGTATAGGGTCTGTGGACCCAGAAGACTGCTGAGCAGGAATGAATGCTAAATTCTAATTGTTACTTGGCTCCTTTAAGTTCCAATTTCATGACAAGGGAAGAATCATGTTAGTTCTGGTCTCTATGGATCAAAGCTTGTAAGAACTGCCCAATAGTCCTGCGGATGTTTAACTATTACAAGATTATTTAAATAAATAGCCTATATCCTTTGAGGAAGGAAGGGGATGCTAAGCTGGTTAGGAAGAGTCCTTCTACTCAATGGCTGAGCCTGTCAGTGCAGTCTTTGAAGCTCAGCATTGGTTGGGATTTGGAGACTGTGTAAAGAACTATTATTTTCTGTTAACCTGACTAGTCTCAGATTTTTGTAGATACACTTGATTTCTTTTATGCTCACCGTTTTGCATATCAGTGCATCATTGGCAGCAATGTCTCATCTGCATACCATGTCCACAGCTTTCTGCAGCTCGGAAACCATTAGAAACAAGATTTACATGCCAGTAACATTTGACAATAACACCCATCTTCTCTGAGTTAAATAAGAGCACTTAAGTTCTATTATTCAGTATCATTTAATCCAACAGTTTCTAAACTACTACTTGCTGGAACCATCTGGAGAGTTTTTAATAATCCTTATGCTCCACTTGCAGCCCATAGAAATGAAGTAACAATGTCTAGGATGGAGTCAGGCATCAATAATGTTCAAAGATCTCCAGGTATGGAAGACCCCTGTTATAACTGATATTCTATCTTGTAGCTTACTTATGTAACAACATCTCTACAAACAGCCATGGACACCTCCTGCATGGTGTTGATACTCTGCTTGCAGGCATCCTTCTTTTGTCCCTTTGGTAAATGAGTGTCTGTCAGAACCTCTGCAGAAATTTCACCATTGGTTGGGTTTCAGGACTTAGAAGATACACTTATCACACAATTTCCTTGAATCATTTGATTCCTGGTTACCATTTGCAGTAACCCCTGTATAGTTTCTTTTTTACTAAATGTGGCCTATCACTTTCTCTAGACTTCTGAGACTTATTTCAACAGCATGCCATACTGATTTTCTAAGGTCCCTGTGAGAGTGTTGTGACATAATCCAAGTTATTGGGGAAGCAATAATGCAAGGAGAAGTTGGTTGAGCTCTGGGAAATAAAGAGGAAGGAGAAGGATGTTTGCAACTAAGAAGTTTCTCTATTATCTTTGGCTAAAGAGGGAGTGCTAGAGAAGTCAGGCTATCTGAAGGGCTCAAGAACCTCTGGCATCCGAGTTTGTCACTTGTAATGAGCCAGCTCTTCTCACTGTAGTCTCACAGAGCTGTCACTTCCTAGTCACCGCTCCTAGGTTGGTATAGCAGACCCTGGCCTAACAGATTGGTTGTTAATGGGAATTCAACCTCCCACGTTCTCCACTATATCTAAGAATTAATTCCTAGTCCAGAGGCTAACATTTGTAGGTCCTTTGGGAGATCTGAATCGTCATGTGCTGCCTAGTTTTATGAAGTTTATATATTGTTTGGTTATATATAATAACCAGACTTCTTTTTGTCGTTTTAATGTATAAATAACATCTAATAGAGAACATATTTATGTCTTATATACATGTATAGATGACATCCAATAAAAGTGTTTATACTCAACTGCCCTCATAATTACTATACTTTTTGCACCTTCTTGTAACTATGAAATGGCACCTATCACCATATCCACTTCCAAATATATACTACCCTGGTTTACAGTCCATGAAAGTTGGAGTTAAAATGTCACTGTAGAAAGGCTTAGTTGGCATGGAATAACTATCAGTATTTTCATTTGTCACATCACTGTGTCTCCCTTAACATTCATAAACGAATCTGCCTTCAGAATCATATCTTAGGATTTCTTTCTTGTTTGAATGGTTTTTGGCACCAAGCATCACATATATTATGAAACAGGGAGGAAGCGGAAACAAATGTCAGTGTACCTCAGCTCCTGCCACTGCTAGGTAGAGTCTCGTTTAGGAAGTGAACACATTTCTTCAGCATCAAAGCAAGAAGCACATTCTGAAGCAACCAACTCCCCCTGTTAGAGGCACAAAGATCCTTACACCCATACAGCACTAGGGAACCAGGAATATTACACACTCAGGAATCTCCCAGAATTACCTTTCCTATACAGAAGGCCGGGAGTGCATATTGTTAATGATCTTTTTGCTAACTGTAGCGGCAGACCTCACCCACGTTGTGCTGTAGAGGGAGACTTCACTCAGCTTATCCCAGACTCTTCAGTCCATAGACTATATTATTCTTATCTCTACATTAATAGAATCCATCCTCAGGGCGAGTGTCGCACGTACTACTGACCTCTGCTCTTTCTGTCAGAGACCACACTAGATTCTAGACCTTTTAGTGATCGAACCTACCCAAAGGGTCACATGGATGTTTTAAAGGAGTTTCTGAGGTGCCACACCTAAAGCTTTATTGTGCACCTGGACTTAGAAGGATTGTTGCCTGGAAACTTCCCCAAATTGCATTTCGTTTTGAGTATGCAGACAGTGGACTGCCTGGCATCAGACTCCCCAAGTTTTTATCCAGGTGGTTGAAGTCAGTCTGAATCAACTCTTCATTCTCACCCTTTCACAGTGTGCTTCCCTGCCTTGACACCCACAAGTTCCTCCTCATCCACTGTTCTGAGAATTGTTGATGGGAAATAAACCAAAACAATATCCATCCTTCGGCATCCCACCAGGAACAAATCGCAGTGTGAATACGCACTGTTCATTTTCTCCATTTTCCCCACCAGCCCCTTTCTAAAAATGGCTCCATTCACACTTTTGAATATTAAAAGAAAAGTTTACCCAGTTGGAACTTTGTCGCTGAAATGGGGTTGGAAATATTTAAATACTCTTTCAGAAGGGGAAATGCTCACAGAAAAAATGACAGTGTTGGTAATTGTTCCCGCCTATGCTGAGAGGCTGAGATTTGAGTTTGATTTCATAGCTAAGAAACAGAAAAAGTCTCGCGTAGAGACAGGGATCCCACTCCGTGGCAGAAATTAGAACCTGAGTCAATAATAGACAGCTAGGAAAAATTTCCAGGATGAGATAGCTGTGGTGTATTACCGGAGGATGTCTAAGTTTTAAGCATAAACATTCTTCCTTTCTCCCTAGTTGTAAGGCATGCTACCTGGCAGGTAAGTTCTTAGAGAAATGTCCTCCACAGCAAGGACAGAAGTTCTAGGAGATGAACCCGGGGAAACAAACTTGCAGCAAGAAGTAATCAGTGTTGGGACCAATTGAGTCCTGGCCTTCAGCTGCTCTTCCCTGTCTAGAGCCTTCTAATTGAAGTGACTAAGAGCTGTGCTTTGCCTAGAGGATCAGAGGATGGGATTTTCACCTGTTGGGCATTGAATGCATTTTTAAGCCTCCATGGTGCTATTAAAGAGGGCCTTTTTGGTACCAGTGTTTGAAGGTCTGTGTGTTGGTCTGTCTCTGTGTGTGTATTCTCAACCTCCAGCCCCTTGCCGGAAGCTCGCGGGAACTGGGTTCTAGCGCATAGAGCGTAGATGGGGCCCAGGGGCCGCGGTGAGCCGCAAATCAGAATGTCGGCTCTTTAAAATTCTGGGAAATAAAAATGTTAAGACACCAACCATCTTGTAGGACATAGGATGATGAGCTAAATCATTTTTTTTACCGACCCTGAATGAAATCAAAGAGATACAGATTAAGGTAAAGTGAAACTCTAATTTTCTCTATTACATTAAAGCTTGAAATGATAACGAAGACTAACGATGAGATCTGGGAAAGATGAAAGATAAGATGATCATTCAAAATGCCGGTGGACGTAGAAACTGCTCAAGTGTTCTGGAAAGGGATTTTATTGCATTAACCAAGTCTTGAGAAAAGCTGTCTGTCATGTAACCCAGCAAGTCCACTCCTGTGGATTTTTTCCTACCATCTAAACAAGCTATATAAGGGGCTCATTGGAGCACTGTGTAATTCAAAGTTGGAAATGCCATAATGGTAGGTTACTAGAAAATTGGGTAGGTCGCTTCTTTATAAATCATGTTTTCATTCAAATTTTAAAAAAACTGATAGACAACATTAGCTTATATAAGGCCATGAGAACAATGTCCTTCTCTTCTCCCCCACCGCCCCCCCCAAATGTGTACTCATAGACAATATTAGCTTATAAGGTCAGGGGAACAATATTCTCCTCTTCCTCCTTCCCCCAAAATATGTGTACTCATGAGTGAGGAAAATGTTGTTTCTGTTATTAACACATATTTTTGTAATGAGATTATAAGTTACTTTTTGTTAAAATTAATTTTTATAAATTACATAGGTTACTTTAATAGAAAAACAATAAAGCTACTTCTATGTTAAAGAGCAAAGTTGGAAAGTGAGGTAATACCTCAATGCCAGCCAGCATAACTTTGTGTTCCTTAGTTAAAGATAGTAACAACTGAGTGGTTCGCTTAGTGCAGCCGCTTTTGAATTGTTGTAGCCAGCTGAGGACTTTCTGATCAGAAGGAAGCCAGCAACTTTGCTTTGAGGTCTGCGTCTCAATTCTGCACAAATACCTTCCCAGCTACCTCATTATCAACCCTGTGCATCCAAGAGGAAGGCAATCCAGGAAGAGACTCTGGTTTCACTGTGATGGGTTCCTGTGTAATGCTGTCATTTTCAGGAAACGGAGAGAAAATCTTTAAGATTAAAAGGAGTGCCAGTTGCTTCCTGCTGGAATTTAATCCTCCCAGCAGGGCCCTGCTAGTGCCCAGCAGCAGAGGCATGCTTTTGGGAGCTTCACCGAGGCCTGAACTCAGACTCGGCCAATGCCAAGGTTTTTCAAAGACCTGATGTTGCTACAAGTGGGATCGCAAGGCTAAATGTAGGTTCAGAACTTTATACTTGGTCAAAGTAATAATCATTCTATTTATTGGAAGAGGAAAAAAAAGACTGAGCATGTTACAATTCAGAAGTCCTCAAAACCTCTGATTTACGGCTTAACTGTTCGCTGAAATAGAAAATCTGACCCCTAAGGCCTAAACTGTGCAGATTCCGGGAAAATGGCTTCATGTAGATAGCATTATGGATGATGTCATTTTTTGATCTGAAGACATAACTGTAGTATGGAAGAATTGAATAAGGAAGTCTTAATTTTTAAGTGTGAAGAATTCATTCCAATTACTTTTACACAGTCATGCTTTTTTGATGAGCAAATTTGTTTTAGAAATTCCTAGACAATTTTGTCTGAAATTCTACAGGATAGAAAACATTTCCCAATGTAAAGGTTAGTAACAATATCTGTAGTTATTTGGTATGTATATCAGATAGTAATACACACATATATTATATAACATATATATTACATACACAAACACACACATTAGACATATCATGCTCTTAGGAAAGCCCAAAGACCAAAAGCACAAATTAAAACAAAACCTGTTTTGTTTTGTTTGTCTGCTGGTTTAGCGTGTTGGAGATGGGTCTCACATGTAGGTACATGTGCAGGTGTTTCTATTTGTCCTTGCATTCAGAAGCCAGAGGAGGATGTATCTGTAAGAGGTCCTGTTCTATTATCCTCTATTAGCTTATGCCTTTTAAACTGGGTCTCTCACTGAACTTGGGTCTGGGCTAGAGGCCAGCAAGTCCCAGCCATCCTCCTGTATCTGCCCCCAACTGCATTTAAGGTACATGTGCTCCTGCCTGGCTTTTTTGGTGAGTCTGGGATCCAGACTTGTGTCCTCATCCTGTGCACCAGGATTTCTTACCCACTGAATCATCTCCTCCCTCACATTTACCTTAATAACTGTGTTTGAGCCAAACTTACTACTTCCCTCCTCACACCAATTCATCCTCTTCAATGAGTGTGTGCACAACTGCACACACTTGGAAGGCAAAGGCCAACCTTGGATGCCATTTCTCAAGCATCGTTGACTTCAGTTTTTGAGACAGTGCTTTGGAGCATAGTGAACAAGCTAGGCTAGCCATCAAGCCCAGGGCTGTACCTGCCTCTGCCTCCCTCCCCAAGAGATGGGATTATAAACACACATCACCATGCACTGCTGTTTTCACATGGGTTCTGGGGATTGAACTCAAGTCCTTGTGCTTGTATGGCAAGCACTTTCCTGACTCCTGGGCACCAGTGTGTACTCTTAAAAGAAGCCTCTTTGGATTCACCGAAGGGAAGTATTATGATAGACCATTAAATAAAAACTGACTTGGTAAATTCTGCTTTGAAAAAGATTATATTTTCATCTATGGCATGCATTTAACAATGACTATGAACTTTTAAATTAATAAAATTAAGATAAAGAAATGTCAAACCGCTCTAGTTCTGTAGAATGTATAACTGGAGTTTTCCCCCTGTGCTGAAAGTGTTCGGGTGACCTTGATTGGCCTTTCTGAATTCTGCACTGATTTTCAGTCCTCTGGGTCCCTTTGTTTATCTGGAGTACATGCAGTTCCTTTGTTTGAAAGAAAAAAGTTGATAATGATTTATGGGAAACACGTTTGAATTTCTTGATCAGGCCACAGGGCTACTTTCATGGAAATAAACAAACAGAATTTTCAGTGAAAATTAACAGAGAGGAAAAGGAAGGAGGGAATAGCCAGAAGAAAATATTTTGGATTGTCTTGATGCGTGTAATTCTTTGAAAATGATTAATAACTTGATAAGATCCAAATATAGTGAGTTGTTTACCCCTTGGCTCAGAACACATTTCCATTAGCTGTGCAATCAACAGGATGTTTTTCTTTTTGTCTTTTCCTCATTTGTGCTTCAGCATCAGAAATTTTGTTAAAATAGCCCAGGGATAAGCTAAACAATGCAGTGTCTTCTCTAAAAAAATTGGCTTTGTCTTAGCTGGACACCACTATTTTCAAATTGGCTATGCCAAGGTCATTATAGTTTTGCAAATTAGGCATGATGTTTTACACTGTTCTTCCCACCAGAATTTAGAACGTCTTTCCCCTGGGTAGGGATGGGGTGCCATTCTGGGTCAGCCCATGGGCTAACTGGCTGGAGGGTGTGGAAGAAGGATCTCGGAAGGGAAAGTTGCTTATTTTCTGAATGTCTTAGCTACCTGGATGATCACCGCATTTTCAAATCACCAAGCAGGAAGTGATGGCAGTGGGTTTTATATGGGTGCTGCCCTAGCAGAAACTGAGGCTGTGATGCCGTGGTGGAGGGAAGGAAAGACCTGACAAGCGTGCTCAAAACCTTGTTCTTCATAAAAGCAAACACAAAGGCTGTTTCCTCTGGGTAAGTGCAAAGTAGCATTAATTTAATAGTTTCCTATGTAGGTAGACTATTCTAAACACAAGCTTTCTATCTTGTTAAGGGCCAGATGAATCTCTCTGGCTTATATTTCTTTAGGCCTTTTAGCCCTAGCAACCAAGCATCTATTAGATATCTACCTTATTGTCAGAAGGTTTTAAGGTAATTATCCTATAGTTCTCATCCTAGAAAGAGTTCACAATTCAGATGGGGATGGCTGGCACTGTGAGACGGGTCCCCAGAACACTGTTTCTGCAATGTGATGAGGACTCAGGGACCCGTATATCATCGGACTCATTGTCGTGATTTCTTACAATGACTGGGTACGAAGTGGGTTAGCAAAAGGAAAACTTGCAGGCAGTAAACCAGAGAAAACCATGCATAGGCTTCCAAGAGTCTGCTCCTTCATCCTGTATGTTCTTAGTTACTCCAGTCAGGGATTGACAGCCACCATGACGAGCCTCCCAGGGAAGCTCCCACAGGGACTCACTGGTGACCAGTCATGGGAGACTGCTTACGTAGGCTCTCTCTTCCTAGTACATACCTGAACCCCAGAAGGTCAGAAAAAAACAGCGTTCATCGGGGCTGGAGAGATGGCTCAGTGGTTAAGAGCATTACCAGCTCTTCCAAAGGTTCTGAGTTCAATTCCCAGCAACCACATGGTGGCTCACAACCATCTGTAATGAGGTCTGGTGCCCTCTTCTGGCCTGCAGACATACACACAGACAGAATATTGTATACATAATAAATAAATAAATATTTAAAAAAATCAGCATTCATTATCAGCTGTAACATTTAACATTCGAAAAAATTGTCTGGGCACCGTGGGTCAGGTTTGCGGGCCAGCTGTGTTGGAAACCTTGGAATTCACTGTAAGATACCCAGAAGGGCTGTAACTCTGAAACAGGACTTTCTAAAGATATTAATATTGGGCCTGCAGTATTACTCTTTCCCCCCTTAAAACCCAGTATTTTTTAAGTGCAAGGGTTAAACGAAAGATAAATGTGTGACAAAATTGGCATAAGAAGAGCTATGTCGATTAATGTAGCAGGATAATGAATCTAAAAACAGCTCATATTCAGCCTCCTGGAGGATTTTTCAGAGCAATTCAGTAGGAAGGAGCCTTCTGATAAACGGCGCCGGAATAACTAAAGGTTCATACATAAAATGATGAATCTCTCCTCTTACCTAGCATGACATTTGAAGATAAACTCAAAAACTTTTGTAGGCCTAATACAAGAACTAAAATTATCACATTTCCTGAGCATACGGAAGAGAAAATCTTTGTGAACTTGACGTAGACAAGCACCTTCAACACCTAAAACATGAACTTCTGGTAACAAATGATAAACTGGACGTTATCAAATTTTAAACTTCTCTGAAGGACACAGGGAAGTTCGAAGAGTGAATTACAAGGGTAGAATATATATATATATATATATATATATATATATATATATATATATATATATATGTATATAGTACTGTGTGTAACTATCTGTTTTTAAATTTACAATTTAATAAAATAGTGCAAATTACATTTGAACAAAGGAGTTGAGAAGAGGTTGCCAGTGTAGTTAAAATATGCAAAGTATTTGGCATCACAGAAGATATCAGTAACTTCTTTAACCACGTGAGACATTCTTAATAATAAAATTAATCATCAATTCATTTAATCAGTTAAAAAGCACAGTTAAAAAGAAATGGAATGAGTGCGTTTAGCTACACTAAACAGACCATCGCCAACTGGTGTCAAGCATCAAGAGCAACCAGAACATTCCAGACATGAATGGCAGAATCACAAAGCGATAATGTCGTGTAAAAACAGGTGACAGTTTCTAATCAGTTTAAAGCCATCCAATTCAGAAGTGCCATTTCTTTTAGTTTAAAGAATTATTTACTTCAAAGAATGAACAACGGTTCTTGAATAGAAAGACTTGTATGCCGGGTTGAGTTGGGACTCAGTGGTAGAACTCTTCCTAAGACACAAAGAATCCTAGGTTCAATCCCTACTGTAGACAGAGAATTTTAAAGTAAGAAATAAAACAAGTTATCGCTTAGAGACAGGGGTGAAGGGCTTGGCTGTAAGAAGGCCCAAGGGAATTTGGAAAGTGTTGGAAATTCTCTGTCTGTGGTGGTGAATACGTAAGAGTACGCATACAACTATGTATATAACAAATAGACAATTAATATACAAATGATGGTTTTTGAGAATTAGATATACATTTGTGAAAATTCTTCAGATGGTAATTTACATCATACAAATACTTATCAGAATAAGAATATTTTGATGTGAGGAATTTGGGGTGTTTTTGGAGCTACAGAACTTTCTAGGTTTGTGTTGAGTTTAGCTCAGAAGTCATGGTCCCTGGCACTTAGGTTCACACAAAACTTCTAATGAGCCTGTGAGTTTCTGGCTTTTGTCTGGCAAATTCAAAGAATGAAATTTGTGATATTTTAAATTAATTTTATTTTTTTCTGACTCTGAAAAGTCTTGTTATTTATTTATTTTCTGAAAGGTCTTATTTGTTACAAAGTATTTTTCAATCTTTTTATTAAACATAAATTCTTTTCTCACACAATATAATCTGATTAACGTTTCCTTCCCCTATACTCCTCCCAGTTCCCTCTCCACCTCCCCTCCCATCCAGAACCACTCCCCTTTTCTTTCTCACTTGGTAAGAACAGGCTTCTAAGAGCAAACAAAGCCATCACCTTGAACTTGGACAAGGCAAGCCAACAGAAAAATAAAAGAGCCCACGAAGAGGCATAAGAATCAGAGACCCATTGGTTCGCACACCCAGGAGTTCCATAAAAATACTGCACTGAAAGCTATAGCATATTCCTAGAGTACCTGGTGTAGACCTGTGTATGCCCTGTAGAAATTCATATTTTAGAAAGAAGTATTTTCCTTGAGGCGCTTAAGAGAAAGCAAGAGCTCCTACATAGGAGTAGGTTCTGTCATGGGATACCGTTGAGGTTCGCAACCTTGGAGTTGACCAAGTGGAGCCATAGGGTGAGTGCATGTATCAACCAGTTTCTATTCCCTGGGTGTCCAGGCACCTCTTGGTCATGTCATCCATCACTTCTAGTTTCTAGGAAAGGGTTGCTCATTTGGGGTTGTGCAAAAGAGAGAAAGTAAAACCACATCCTCTTTTGACATCCTTAGCCTCTGGCCAGGGCAGAAACAAGAACATTTTGATCTAAACACTTCTGGCCTCCACTAAAGACGAAGCTGTCAACAGGCCAAGGGTATTTCAGCTTTTAGTTAAGATGTGTGTGTGTGTGTGTTGGGGGTGTGTGTACTCTTTGGGGGATTCTGTATTCTAAATGGCCCAGATCTCCTATTCCCAACTTCTCAAATGCAAATTATAAGTAGGAGTGTTGATATGTGGTGGTCACACTACAACACATGGTTAATTTGTAAATTAATTTTTGGAGCCCTTGAAGGAGGCCTCAGTACTTGACTTCACCGTGGCCTCTGTGAGAGGAATGTTATTTCTGGGAAAGAGCTTGATTTCTCTGAAGAATGTGAAAGAGAAAAGGCAGGGAAGAACCAGGCAACCCTGCTTCCCTCGGACATCCACCACACCACCAGAGGTGATGGAGGAAGGTCATTGGCTAATAAAGGAACTGCCTTGGCCCATTTTATTGGTTAGGACATAGGTAGGTGGAGTAAACAGAACAGAATGCCGGGAGGAAGAGGAAGTGAGCTCAGACTCGACAGCTCTCCTCTCCAGAGCAGACGCCTCAGCAGAGACGCCATGCCCCGCTCCTGGACAGATGCATGCGATGAAACAAGCCTCCATGTCAGACATGCTGAGTCTTTCCCGGTAAGACCAGTGCACACAGATTATTAGAGATGGGTTGATCGGGATATCAGAATTAGCCAGTAAGGGCTAGAGCTAAAGGGCCAAGCAGTGATTAAATGAATACAGTTTGTGTGTTGTTATTTCGGGGCAAAAGCTAGTCGAGCAGGCGGCTGGGGTGTTGGGGACACAGCCCTGCCGCTCGTATTACTACACAGAGGCATCTTTCCACACAGAGGATGCCACAAACTCAGGCCTGGCATGCTACTGCTGACATACCAACAGTCAGTCCCAGACTCCTCGAGACCACTGAGGACTCTTGCACATGACATAAACATCACCAGTGGTCCCATCCTCCTATTGTGAGAGCCGCTTCTCGCAGCATTTTTCTTTACTTCTTGAATTAGTAGCAAATTGATGCACTCAGTCAGTGGCTCGGCTCAGAGCAGAGGTGTGCCGGTCTTCAGACTATGAGCTAGGGCAAGCAAACAGGCCAAAATGCCAATCAAGGCCCTTGCTTGGGAACAAGATGTGTTGTCTAGGTCAGAATTCAGAAGCACAGGCAGGAAAGACAATCCATCTTATCAAGTTGAACCTCTAGGGAAGACCATAGTTTTTGTTGAAAAGCACAGCTCATAAGATGAGTGTACTGGAGGAGAAACTGTGAGCTCAGAGGCCGCTCATAACCTTCTGGTATAGGGTTATCACAGTGGAGCCAGAAAAACCCAGAAAAAGTGGCAGAGAAGACAGCCTCTAAGATTATGCTGTCTGTCCACCTAAAGGACTGTAGCTCTGTGATCATGCAATTAACGTTCAGAAACCTAAGTACTCCACTTTTACCCTTAAATAGCTAAATCTGAAAATGGGAAAGGGATTATCCACAGGCACATAGACAGTATGGAGTAAACTGCCTCAAAAGAATGAAGTGTTGGGTTCCAACATTGATAGTGTTCACATGTTCCAGGGTAGGGGCATGTGGACTAGAAAAATTAAGTAGGAGGAACAAAGATACAAAAGAAATACAGAGACATAGGATAGAACCAGGAGGGCTATCCAGTGAATTCTGAATAAGCCCACGTTTATTCTCCATATGCTTACATAGCCCAATCCAAAAGGTGGGGAAGAAGACAAAAGACTACTTTTACATGACACAAAGGACAACCAAAACAATTACCTGCTTCAGTACGTGACACACAAAGCCATTATTTCCTGAGTCAAGCATTCTGATGTTTTAGGCAGGACATCCAGTGACTACACCTTAAGCCAAGTGTCCTATAGGCATCCACTCCCTGGGTCAAACTTCCTGTCATATCTTTGAAGGAGCAGGAATAGGCTTGAATTCTCTGACCTTTGGTAAAGGTGGAGCAGTTCCACCTCTATGGGCACTCTTAATATCCAAAATACGAAGTAACCGCACTTTGGGTTCATACACAATCTGGGTCAGTATATCTTGTTTGTAGCTACTTACTCCTTGAGTCAGACTTCTTGTCAATAACTTTGAAAGAGCAAGAGTTGGCTTAAGCTCTCTGACCTTCAGTCATGGTGGAGTGGACCCACTTTTTCTTGACCCCCACAATGAAGGAGGGCTTTTTAGCAGCCCTGCTACCCCATTATGCAGGAGGAGCAACCGAAAGGTACTGGTTCCCACCCCTGCCTGTGAAAACACAAGAATATAGCAATCAGTAAATCAGATGTTGCATGCAGATTTCAGAAAGCGACAGACAATGGACAAGGGGCTAGAAAAGCTTAAGATGGGTTGCTTCACCTCTCTGAACATCAGTTTTCTTATCTATAAATCCAGATTTGATGCCATTTTACAAACCTTTCAGCTCTTACATGTTATGACTCTATAAAACGCGATGGATTGTTGAATTATGACAGGAATACTTTATATGTCTCACTTTATATGACCTTGGAAAAAAATGATACCCTCAGATGATTTGGCATTTTCCAGTTCTAACTTTCCTCATTAATTTTGGGTAGAAGCAATAACAGATGGGGTCGACAGTAAAACTGAAATAGAAATTAGCACATAAACGGTACAGGAAATTATTAAGGTGATGCAGCCATCCCACAGACGTTCACAAAGTTTGGGCTAGTAGCTTGTGGGAAAAAACTTTGTGCCATAGTTAAAAGCGTATCAGGTTAGTGCTAAGGAGGATGTTTGCCTTGGGGAAAGATATCTGGGAAGTACTAGCAACAAGACAGTGAGGTCAAAGCTTTTGCCTTCATCAAGTCTGACAGCTCCTCACACAGGAGAGTAGCTCTGTGGGTCCCCAGTGGGAGAGTTTCAGAAAGAAAACAATCCAAAGAACAGAGATATTGAAGAGTGCAAGAAGAACAGCTTGGACTCCAGATGATGCATCTCCATGTCCTGAGAGGCCAATGACACCACAATTTCTCCCCCAGAGGAAGTGAGACCACAGTGGGGGAGCACGCTGATCGTCTGCCCACAAGCCCCACCACTTTCTCCCTCCACACAGATTACTGAGATAAACAGCAGGAGTGAGAAGTTTGCTTAGTGTGGCCAAGAAAGAGAACACAATGCTGGTAACATTGGCACAGCCTCCGTCAGGACGCCAGGAACACCAGACAGGTGGCTGCTTCCCCACTGGTCCATGGGAGACACAAATAGTTTGAGTTACTTGACTTTTCCTCTGTTTGACTCCTCCAGGATACTCCCATTGACCGTGTGTGAAAGAGTCTGACATAGTCAGATCAAGGCTGTAGGATGCGGAGAATGAACTCCCAAGAGGGAACAGCCACAGTATATGGTTAGGTCTATAGAGATGATGAAGAAAGCACTCCAGGGACCTTACTGGGGCCCATTGATGAAAATATTCACCTTTTCATCCAGTCAGTAAAGAACAGAGGAGGTGTCTGCTTTTAAATGTATGGAGAGCAGTCCAAGAGTTTAAGGAACATGAAAAATCAACAATGTTTACAGCACCAGTAAGATCCAAGCATGGTCCAGTAAGTACTTTACCCCTGAGAAATGAGCACCAATGGTGTGACAAAGGAGCTCAAGATGATACTAGAGAGTCTAAATGTACTGCTCAACAAAGCATCAGGAAAACAACATGAGCAGAAAAGTCAAAAGAAAGGAAAGGGCCACTAAATGTGATTAGCATACATTACATACATACACACATACATACACATATACATATATACATGTAATATATATCATAATGAAACTCATTGCATACAACTATCATGTACTAATAAACATGGGAGATATAATTATTGCCAATTGAGAACATGAACCAAAGTAATAATTCATTAATTCATTGTGAGAGAACTATGGAGGTGGCCTTATTTCATTAACACAGCCATTTATTTATTTATTTAAAAATTTAAAGTTTATCTTATTTAATTTATATGAGCATTTTGTCTAGATGCACATTTGTGGACAGTTTGTGTCTTGGTGCCCACAGAGGCCAAAGGAAGATATTAGATCCGCTGGACCTGTAGTAACAGATGGTTGTGTGTTATAATGTGTGTGTGGGCTTGTAGGGGGTTATTTCTAGAAACATAACTCGAGAGAGATTTCTTCATGTGGTGACAGAAATTCTTGAATATGCTCCTTAAAGTTTCATGTGTCATAAAGCATCTTATGAGCAACTTTAAGTAATATTCCAGAAAAGATCAATAGTTTTGCAAAATCAGATTTTTCTCTAACAAAAACTGGCAAGAGAAGGGATTTCCCTTGTTTCTGTCTTCATGCTAAAAAAAAAGGACTAATCAAATATTTTTTAAGACTATCTAAGGAGTACAGAATTCGACTAAATCAGTCCCATGGAACCAAAGAAGAAAATCTGAGCAAAGGGCAAAGAAACACAAGGAGAATCAGCACAATGAGAATCAGACCTTTGAGAACCCAAGCAGGGGAACCAAAGTGCTGAATGAACAGCTGTGTGTCAAACACTTACCAACCACCGTCCCTGTCCCCTGTAACGCAGAATAGCAGCACCAAGCTGGACATTTGCACAGCTGGAAAGACAAACATGGTGGTCTTAGGAACCAGCAGCGCTGGAGGTGCTGAGGGGAAGCTAGGAGAGAGAAGACTGAAAACGGGCGCTAGCGCACAGAGAAGAAACTGGAAAGCTGGTCTTTCCCCAACTGTCAACATTTCACCTTCGCAGACAGACAGTTGCTCAGAGCAGTAGACAGATCCAGTGTCTTCTGGGAGCCAAGACCTGGACTACTGTAGCCTTTCTAGAGACTGTCCATCTCCCTATGAGCTGGAGACCTGACATCTGACATCAGAAAGCCAGTGGTTAGGAGTAAAACAGGGCATGCTCCTAAGGGGTTCCTCAGCGGGGAGCCTCTGTCCCTCTGACTCGAAATGTGGGAGGCTTAGCAAACACTGAGCAAGGTCCCTAGGCCTCCCCATTCTTAAGCACAGAAGAAAAGAAAGGAATGGTAAGGATGTCTAGCAAGAAATAGTGAGACTGACTGACGATACACACTGGTCCTGAGAAACATTGCACTCTGCCATTTCAGGGAACTCAGGGACCACTCTAACTCAGCAGCCAAACAAAGGAAAAGAACTCAAACCAATAGTACCAAATCAAAACTGTCAAAAATGGAAACTTTTTGGGTAAGCCTGTGGTGAACTTGGCTGCACAGCTCAGACCAGTAAAAGAGAATAACAATCTTCTGGGCCTGAAAAAGAAAGCAAAACTACTTAGCTATATTTTTATAGCTAATGATTAGGCCAAAGGCTCTTGTCATGACTTACATTATTAATTACTGGTCTCAAGTAGAAGAAATGTTTTAGTTCACAGAAAAAAGATAAAGAGATGACAGTCAAGGGGGACTTGAAAGCTATGATCGGCAACCAGAGGGACACACGAACATTGAGCTAGAAGACAAGAGCTAGTGATGGAGACAACAATTGAACAGAAAATGGAGGAACGCAGTCACCAGAGTGACCCTTGATGACAAATTGAAAAGTTTCAGATCAAAGGTTATAGTATATTATAAGCTGCTAAAATGGAAATGGGAAAATAGTCCTCTAAGAAAACAGTATTACTTAAAAGACTTAGAAAAACTTAGCAAGATGCTTATAAAATCATAAGCTCTTCATATGACAAACTCGAGAAACCTAAACATATGACAGAAGGTCCGAAGTAAACAGGATTGTATACATGTTTTTGATATATATATAATACATATATGATGCTGAAATATATATATATAGCATAAATGTAAAACGAACATGCAAGTCAGTCTGATTTTAATAAGGGTATTGATAGTATTTTTTTTTTTAGAAGTAAAGATCTTCTTTGGTCTGTTGTTTGAAGGGATGCAGGCAAATTGTGGTTGAAGGAGTGTCAGGTTGCTGGTGTGGGCACATCCTCAGTCAGGAAGCAGAGATGGATGCTAATGCTCCATCAGTATTTCTTTTTTTCCTGGACCTCTCCTGTGGCACTGTGAAGCTCACTCTCATGGTTGTTCTTCCCATTTCAGTTAAATTATAGCACAGATTCTAATTGTTCTCAATAAAAAAAAAACCCGGAGTCAGATATTGGGGGGGGGGGGGGGGAGAAGCTGAAGGATCGGAGAAACAGTGTAGCCAGTCACTAGAGAGACCTTTCCCCTCTACCAATGCTCAGATCAAAGGGGTGGTCCTGTCTCTTTAAATCCTCAGCCTCACCTCCAGACTACAGCTGTCTCCACCCAACATCAGACTACACTGAGCTCTTGTCTCCTCCCACTTTAGATTCCTCTCTTCACCCAATCATATTACTCCTGTTTCTACCTCCCTAATGCTGGGGTTAAAGGAGTGGGATCCCAAAGCTGGGATCACCTTTGTGTGAGCTATGTTTCTCTTTTAGACAGATTCAATCTTGTATAGCCCAAGGTGGTCTTGAACTAACAGAGAACCCTCTGCCTCTGTCTCCTGAGTCCTGAGACCAAAGGTTTGTGCCACCACTACCTGGCCTCTAGTGGCTTAGCTCTGCTCTCTGATCTTTAGGTAAATTGCAGAAAGTAGCACTACATTAAACCTTTCCTGAAATACCTTCATAAACTCAGATATGTGTTTCCATGGAGATACTATATAACCAGGCAAGTTGACAAAGATGTTTTAATACAGCAGGCTTTTGGGTCAATGTCTTCATGACTACCTGAGCCACATGAGGGTCCTGATTTATAAAAGAACTGCCCTGGCATAGAAAAAGAGGCCCTGATTTGATGTGAGATTTCCCTCTGTATGCTGTGATTACCATTAATGAATAAAGAAACTTCTTTGGACCTATAGCAGAGCAGAACTTAGCTAGGCAGGAAAACTAAGCTGAATGCTGGGAGGAAGAAGGGTGGAGTCAGAGAGAAACCATGGAGCCCTGCCAAAGACGGACACCAGAACTTTAGCTGGTAAGCCACAATTAATAATAGATTAATAGAAATGGGTTAAATTAATATGTAAATGTTAGCCTGTAAGAAGCTAGAGCTAAATGGGCCAAGCAATGATTTGATTAATACAGTTTCTGTGTGATGATTTCAGGGCTAAGCAGCCGGGAACCAACAACTGGCCTCCTTACTACAGTGATTCTGTGCATATTTTAGGCCAGGACACTGTGTATGGAAAGGGAGCTATTTCTATTAGAGGTTCTCCATCAGCACCCCGAACCTCTGTTCCCTAGATTCCACAATACCCCGAGAGGTGTGACAGACACAAATGTCTCCAGGTACTGTCATATACCACTAGAACCAAAATTATGCTTCATGGAGATGACTACTCTAGGTTGCTTTCAACTTTTAGGTATTATTTGTTTTGTCAATCAGCTATATTTGCTTCCTACTGAAGATATCCCCTTTCAGGTGTTGTCAGTGATAACAAGTCTGGATTTGACTGCTAGACCTGCTTCTATGATTGATCCTGCTTTCTGTTTTCTTCATTTTTTTCCCACACTAAGCCGGTGCATCTGAAAGATGATGAATTCCAAATTTATAGGAGTGTTGTGGGGGAATGACTGAGATATTGAAAATATACACATCACCTAGTGCTTGACTCATAATTAGTCCTCCAGGATTGTGATGGGGGCTTGAATGAGATGCCAAATACATACACATCATCTAAGAGTCCTCCAGAAAATCTGGCTTTTATTTTTGTATTATTGTTTTTGGTTGGTATTGGGCCAATATAGTGATAATATTACCTTTAAAGATTTGTTTTCATTTTATGTGTATGAGTGTTTTGTGTGCATCCATGTCTGCTGTGGAATAATCCTTCTATGCAATGTGAGGATGTGTTGCTCTCATTGCGAAGAAAAAGTTGATTGACTGATAGCCAGGCAGTATTTTCTGAGAGAGTGCTGGGAAGAAGGGTGGAATCGGAGGAGTCATAAGCCAGAGGTAGAAGAAACAACATGGGAAGTTCATAGATGAGATAAATGAGTCTCAGGGCAGCACACAGATTTATAGAAATGGGCTAATTTAAGTTATAAGAGCTGGCTGGAGATAAGCCTAAGCAATCAGCCAAGCATTTACAATTAATAATAAGTCTCAGTATGGTTATTTGGGAACTGACTGGTGGGAAGAAAAGTCTGGGTGCACATGTCTGTGCACCACTCGTAGAGGAGTTACAGATGGCTGTGAGGTGGTAGAAAGTGAACCAGGTACTCTGGAATAGGAACCAGCGCTCCACCATTGAGCCATCTCTATAGTTAAGATAGTGTTCTTAATTGAATAAAATGTTGCCAAATTCCAAATGGGAAGAAAACCTGACTAAGTAGTTAAGACTAAAAAATTATAAATACATAGAAGAGTTTGCTTAAGAAATTATCAAAATATACAATTATAGTGACAAGCACTATGAAATGGGTGTGCATCCTATAGCCGACTGTGAGGAAGAGAAGATTCAGGTGTGAACCCAGTATTGTGTGAAGGAAATAGAGCTGCATAGGAAAAGAAAGCTTGTGTGGACTTTTAAATGAATACCCTTGCCTTTGAAATTTATTAAAATAAATTATTCTTTTAAATAGTCAGAGGACAGTGAGCTGGTTCAACTGGTAAAGACACTGGCTGCCAAGTCTGGTGATCTGAGCTTGACCCTAGAGAATTATGGGGTAGAAAGAGAGAGCCAACTTCAAAAAGTTGTCCTCTGACCTCTGTGTGTGCATCATGACATATACTGTGTATGGAGGGAGAGCTCAGCATACACACACAACAAAAAACTGATGTGTGATATCCCTCTGTATATGTTTTGCTTTTACTGGCCAATGAATAAAGAAACTGCCTTGTCCTGTTGATAGGGCAGAACTTAGGTAGGCGGGGAAAACTGGACAGAATGCTGGGAGAAGGAAGGTGGAATTGGAGGGAAGCCATGGAGCTGCCACCAGAGTCAGACATGCCAAAATTTTTGCTGCTAAGCCACTGATACACAGATTAATAAAAATGGGTTAAATTAATATAAGAGTTAACCAATAAGAAGGTAGAGCTAATAGGCCAGGCAGTGATTTAATTAATATAGTTTCTGTGTGATTATTTTGGGTCTAAGTTAGCTGGGTGGCTGGAAGAAAAAGCACCCTCCTGCAATAACAAAACAAAAAAAAAAGAATACATTTTTTAAAAAATGAGAAAAGCTGACCAGTGAGATTTGAGAAGCCCTTATCAGCTAGTTCAGAAAACTATTACAGGAGCTATTACAGTATCTATGAGTATTATAGCAACCTTGAAATATAAAGATTCTGGAAAGAACATTGTACATTGAGGTAAATAAGAACAATAGACAATAGTATAGCCTAAAAGCTGCCATATTCATAGAAGTGTAGATATAAATAAACATAAAGAACTTAAAAAATTAAATAGGAAGAGATATGCAAACTAGTATTGAGAAGACAGGTAGCATGAAGAGTTGATTCTCATAAGTGCAAATGGATAATAGATACAGACATATTTTTGGGGGCATCCAGAATGTGAGCCACGGAATATGTCCTTTATGAAAGTGACCAGGGAAGGGTTATTATCTGCACTGTTCACTGCAATATTCCCTACTTAGATCAGAGGGTCCAGGCATTTGATGCATATTCTTTATTCATGTTTGTATGTGTGTTAAATGTATGTGTGAGGGGAAGGAGCAAGCACACAAAGAGATCCCAAGTATATTCCTCTATCACTTTCTACCTTAGTTCTTGAGGGAATATCTCTTTAAATCTGGAGCTTACCATTTTGGCTAGACTGGCTGGCCAATCAGATCCTGGAATATGCTTGTCTGTTTCTCTGCCTCAGTTCTGGGGTTACAAGTGTGCTCTGCCATACCTGATTTTATATATGGATGCTGGGAGTCTGAGTTCATGTTCTCGTGAAAACACATTACCCACTAAGCTATTTCCTGAGATCCTCAGTGCATAATTTTAACATATACATAATTTTCTTTTTTTCTGAGCAACCTGAACAATAAATATTAAAATGATAAGCTCACATCTGTTAGGTTAGTGTAAGACCTATTGCCAGATATAGTATTGAGAAAAGTAGTCCCATGTACTATTTATCAAAATGCAGACTGCTAAAGATAATTTAGAAAAAAAAACCTTACTTCATCTTAAAACATAAAAGGTATGCCTTTCACCTAGCAGTCCAATGCCTGAGAATTCATAAGCATATAAATATGCACTCTCCAAATATATTTTCATAGATAGATGTATGTGAGTATATTTATACAGTAAAATACATTAACATTCATCCAAATTGTGAATTATTACATAGTCATTAAGAAAATATAATGAACTATCATCATGCACTGGTATCTATTTCACCAAGTTTTGCGAAATGAGATAATCAAGGTAGAGAGAAGACAGAATAATTCAATTTATTATGTTTAAAAAAAAAAACACCTCACTATCTTGTTTACTTTCCTATTGCAGTGGAAAATACCATGACCAAGGCTACTGATAGAAGGCAACATTCAATTTGGGACCCATAGTCCAAATTACAGAAGGGTTGAGTCTGAACATAATGCTAGGGAACATGGTAGCGGGCAGACAGGCATGATGCTAGCTCAGTAGATGAGAGCTTACATCTGACTTACAAATGCAAGGCAGAGAGAGAGAGAGAGAGAGCTAACTGAGAAGAGTGTAGGCTTTTGAAACTTCAAAATCTAGCCCCAGTGACACACCTCCTTCAATAAGGCCACACCTCCTGATCCTTCCCAAACAGTTCCACTTACTGGGGACCAAGTATTCAAATCCATGAGCCTATGGGGGCCATTGTCATTCAACCACAAGACAGTGATCACTTCTCCGACACAGATAACATTGCAGCTGTGGTGTCATTTTGATTACAGGCCAGTAAGGCAGTAGGCAGGGGATGGAGTCAAGCCAAGATGAAATTCCTGTACGCTATGACATTTTAAGCTTCCAGGTGTGTTGTTTTATTGATATGCAGTGGATTATGGCTTCGGATGAGGATCTGTGTTTGCAGTTTGTAATGTATACTGCCATGCAGAGTTTCCCTGAGTGGAGAGGGAAAGCAAAACAATAAAAATGTTTATACATACATACATACCATACACACACACACACACACACACACACACACACACACACACACACACTATATATATATATCCTGCTTGTGTTAAATTATGGGAGCATGTAGTTGGAAAAAATTAAGAGGAAGCTAGACTGTGTGGCATGAACACATACATTAATTCACTGTTGCACAAACCATTGGACTGAAATTCAAGTGCATGACAATAAGCTCTTGGGCCCCATAGCCTTAAGTTCTCTACAGCACAAATGCTCTGCCTTGACAAGCAGATGCCTAGGTTTGTGTATAATGATTGCCTGAGGGTTTGACCCCCATGTGAAGTATTGGTGACATTCCATTTGAGGCGTCAAACAGCACTGTGACTCCATTATGTGAAATTGGCTTTGGTGAGACCTGCTCCATTAGATAGCATTCTTCTGTGGGCTGTGCAGGTTGGCCTTCAGGCTCGCCACCCTCCAGCTTCCCCTGTCATTTTCCTGTCATTACAGACACTTGCAATCTAGCCCTGGTGCCATTCAAATAGGCTGTCATTTGCTTTATTCTTCCAAGTCTAATGGTGATTAAACTGAGAATTTTTTGATTAGTTTGAATTCCTCGAGTTTGGAAAAGCTAATGATTCATTTTGATTCATTGTTATTTCTTATTTATCACCCTTGAAAGCACTTCCTGAATAGGCAGTTCGCTTAATTCTTCTTTTACAAAAGAATTAGCATTTTTTTTTTACTCTTTTACAAAGGATCTTGAAATGACATTTTGTATCAAAGCAATTCTAGGAAAAGCACATGAAGGAAAAACACTGTGCCTAAATAAATGGACTATTTCTTGTAGCGTGTTTCTTTTTGAACTTTTGCGTTCACACATCACTGGGTTTGCAATCATGGCTTCTCACTGGAAAAGGAATAGGAATTTTTATGATATTTTTAACAAGGATGGAAAAATAATTATATTATTTTTCAGTGACCTTGAGATGATATTTATGTATCAGAATGTAGACTCATACCATACCCAATGGCTTCATCACATCTTTATAATCATATATTTTTGAAATGATATAATCAATGTGTATATGACTTGCAACCAAAGTCCATATCAGTTCAAGGTGTTTCTGGCTGTAGATCTTTGGGTATCATCCGATCATTCACATAGCAGTGCTAAGGAACACTGAATTAATTAGAATTTCAGTGATAGTAAATGCACACACTATATATAGAGAGAAATAATTTCAAGAGTTTATGACATTAAATTGTAAGGGAGGCCATAAATGCTTTTATGGAGTCCCTGTTGCTCTAAGCCTTTATGCCATGTTGAGGATATTGAGGGAAGTCAGGTTCTTGATGTCCTGGCTAGGGCTACTATTCCTGTGACGAAGCATGACTTCCAAAAGCAAGTTGGGGAGGAAAAGGTTTATTGGCTTACACTTCTCTACTGTAATCCACCGCTGAAGGAAGTCAGGACAGGAACTCAAACAGGGCAGGAACCTGGAGGCAGGGGTTGATGCAGAGGCCATGAAGGACTGTGGTTTACTGGTTTGCTCATCAGGGTTTGCTGTGCCTGCTTTCTTAGAGAACCCAGGACAGCCACCCCAGGGATGGCACCACCCAAAGTAGGCTGGACCCTTCCTCATCAATCACCATTTAAGAAAATGCCTCATAGCTGGATCTTATGAGGCATTTTCTCACTTGAGAGATTCCCTCCTTGACGCTAGCATGTGTCAGGTTGACGTAAAATTAGCTAGCACACGTGAGTAAATGAGGCTTAAGCCATTTCCAAATCCAGAGCTAGAATTATCTTGGTTAAAGTACCTGGCAGTTACTCCAAAAAGGAGGAAAAACCTTACACAGAGCCTAGAGTAAGAAAAGGCCCTTAGTGTTCAGGGCCTACTGATCTGGGCAACAGGAAAGGAAAGAGCCTTGGGGGTGGGACTACGGTGTCCACAGGAGCAATATCAAGGTTTCTGAACCAGGGAATGCCTGGGGTATCACTTGGGTAGTAGGGAACTCCTCAGACCCGTTAAGGAGAGAGACCTCTCTGAGCAGAATCCAGACAGGACTGTGCATCTAGGTTCCCTAGAAAAGCAGAGCTATGGAATGTACATATAATCATAAGAGGTATTTGTTAGATTGCTTTACAAGGTCACAGTTTAAAAAGTCCCACAAAGTTGTGTGTTAACAATCGAAAATCAGAGGAAACCAATAGCTGCTCAGCCTGAGATGCTGGAAGTACCAGAACAAGAGGGACCAATGACCTTGCTATATGAGCCAGCAAGCTCCCTGGAATGTTTTTGTTGAGAGAGTGAACCGACATTTAAAAAGCTGAAGTCTTATGTCCTTGAATAACTAAATATTTGACAGCTGCAAAAAACAAAGAGGAAGACGAAGGCTAAGAAAAAGTTGAGGAGGCAAAGGAAGGGGAGGAAGGGGTGGAGTGGGGAAGAGAGAAAGAAGGGGTAGAAGACAAAAAGAAGGTGGTATAGAACAGGAAAGGTTCAAGCTTGCATCTCTCGCTCTCCTTTCCACCTTTTGTTCTCTCTGTGCCTCTGGCTATGCAAGAATATGCTCGTAGCCAGAGCAGGTGCCTCAGAGCACAGACTCACATGCTATCTTGAGACATCCCTTCCTAGATACCCCTAGCTAAAAGCGTGCTTTATTAAGTGCTCAGGTGTTTCTCAATATAAACAAGTTGATGACTGAGATTAACCATGGAACCAAGGCTTCTCAAGCCCAGTGAGTGATCAGAGATGTGGGATCGGCCGGGTGACCTCAAGCCATGCTAGGGTTCTAGTCATGCTCCCCAAAGTGATATGTCCTGAGGTTCAAGCTCAGGTCTAGAGGTTGGTAACAATGTGTAAGACCCTGTGTGAGTTACGCTGGTGTCGGCTGATTCTGTTACCTCTACAGAAATGTTCAGACTGTTCTCTTATGCATGTTCTCAAGTGATATTCTTCTCAACTTCTGTGAGGTTCTAAATCTTAGTCTACGTACCTTTTTCCTGTCTATCATGTTTGGCATACAGATGCTCGTGCATTTTTCTTTAATTCTAGGATGTTCTAGGTCATCATTCTTCACAATTCTCTCATCTATATGCATATTTACCCCTTTCCAAAAGGCAAATACTATAAGCCTTTTAGTTCTAACCCCCTCTGCATCCATCTACGTGTGTGACTGAATATATAGGCACACATGCATTTTTATTTACCATTCCTTCATTTTCTCCATCATTTCCCCCACGTTGAAGCATTATGGGAATTCTTCATTCAGAATCTAGCTCACTAGTCCATAATCACTGTTTTATAATCTTCCATTTAACCCATTCCATCCCAACTAAATAAAGATGTTTTATTTTCATGTCTCCCGTGGGCTCCTCTCCAAAACTGTTGGGTGTTATGCTATGCGTTATACATCTCTTGCTATCTCACTAGGAATGATCCTGTATCCTGAACACCTGTTTTCACCATTGGATTTGTTAGTTGCTGGATGTAAGTTTTTCATCTGTAGTGGAATTTTTATTTCTTCTCGGTGCTCAGGTTTCACAAGTGTGGTAAGTGTCAATATTCCTGTAGGGAAGGAAGGAAACACAGCCTAAGTCTTGCTTGGTGTTTCAAAATTACTCAGGTTTGTGTGGAGGAGGTGTGCATTTGATGCCTATGACGCTGCATTCTGAGTTCACATGCTCTGTTCCTCCACCTCTCTCCACTCTCTACTGCTCCCTTCTCGGCCAGTTTAGGGAAAGACTGAGGCTACTTAGAGCTAAATACATAAGCAGGCCTTCTTGTAGATGACTCTAAGCTGAATTTCAGTTACTGTCTGTTCTGGTGTGACCTGTGCCTCTCTGGAAAATAGCATTGCTATTGCTTTTCCTGCCCAGCAAGAAGGAATAGGCAGAGCCCAGTCAAGGCCATGGCTCAGAACAGGTGTAACTACAAGGCTCCTTTTTGCCATTCACCTGGAGCAGCGACCCACGATTCCCCACTAAGTACCACGGTGCATCTTGTGGCTTCCTCTTAGGGATCTACAGAGCAGGCCTTTGAGACCCCTCAGGCCCCTCTCTCTGTTTAAAGTCTCTGCTGTCAGCTGAGTGAAGAGGCAAGCCATCAGCACGGTGTCCAATCTAGGGAACCAATCTAGCCACTAAAAATCTCTCCGTGTCTGTTACCAAGGCTTCTGTCCACATAAAAATAAGAGAAATTTATCTGTAATCTCCTCCAACAATAAAGTTTAAATCTCAAAAAACTCTCTGCGCCTCCCCCCAACTGTTTCTAAATACCCCCTCCCCAGACTGTTTTACTCTTAAAAGTGAATTCTGGAAGTTTTTCAAGGAACAGAAACTCAATATTTCATCGGAAACATCAGTGATATAAATGGTCTCTTCCAGTTCCTGTTTTTCGTTTGTATGATTCCAATGTTCTGACATGACTTGTACAACTGTCCTTTAGCTTACTAGGTCTTTAAAATATGCATATATCAGTATATTCAGTTGAACTTAGTAGTGTCATTTAATATGTGGTTTTTCTTTACTAACTCATTTCCCATTTGCCTTTGTAAAATATTTTGACTTGACTTAAAGCCACATCTCAGTATTTTAAGATTTTTAAAGAAATAAGGTAACCACTCACTTTCAAGTGAGAATTTAAAGCATTAATATCCACAAAGGTCTGATACACATAGTTTCACTTTGGCGATAGGTTTTTCTTTCTTTTATTTTTTTCTTATATTTTATTGTCATCTGTTCTCTGTCTTTTGCCATGTGGGCCTTTGAGTTGCTTGTGGTTCAATATCAATATGATATCAATATCAATATGTGCTTTAAGTTCAATATCAAATTTTGAATAAATACTTTCTATTATTCAAAGGTGAAAACAGTAAGAGGAGGCACCCATGTTTGGTTGCTTCTCACTCTCGCGCTATTTTTTTAGAGACGCAGAGCGATTTCTGTCCTTGAATGTACCTCATGACCTGGCTGCCTCAGACTTATGTCCCTTTCTCTGCCTCCCAAGAGGGAGAGTATGGGCAATGCTCCCATGCTCCCATTCTTCAGGATCCACGTGATGTGGATACTGAGATTCAGGCTGGTATTATTTGCTACATTTGGTTTATTCATAAGGAACCATTTTATCGATGATGACACACTTAGATCCACAATTATGCCAGCTGCTAGATTCTGCCAGTTCTCAGCTCATGGAAATGTTGATCATCATTTGCTTTATGCATAATTTTTCCATTCTTATCAAATGGAGACAACGGCATACACTTTAAGCGATTTTAAAATAGAATTAAGGAATATTTGCTTCGAGTATAAACACAGTGCTTGACAGAATCATCACTTAATAAAAGCAATCATGTTTATTTTCAGTCGCTAGTGAATTTTAAGTTGGAAAACAGTGGATAAACTGCTAGTGCCATTGCTTACAATTTAACACATCAAACATGCACATCTACTTAAGTTTTCATAAGAAACATACAGAGTATAATTCCCATATCTTGCATGTTAAAAATAACTTTGTCATTTTAGTGAACAAACTCGATTGTGTGCTCCACCTCTGCACCGCTTTTCAGCACACTGCACGTTCTTACCTTGGATTTGCTTTCACGTTTGTTTTGCAGTAGAGAAGCGCAAGGGGACCTGTGTTAGTTAATAGCCATCCTCGTCGGCTTTCTCAATTCACCTTCCTCCTCTCTCCCCTGATTTCCTCCATGCTTTGCATAGCCCATGTTTTCACCTCGGCGTAAACGTATTTCTGTTCATTTTTGTCTGGGATGTGGTCCGCCAACTTTGGTAAAACGCTGACATATAATAATAATGATTCAATTTTGTTCAGGAAACCTCAGGTCGGCTGGGTGGCCGTGCTGATCTGTTCTATGCCTGGCTGCTCCCTTCTAGAATTGCTTGTGTTGGGAATGCGTGTGTCCAGGTTATTATAGTTAGCTCCGTGTAAGATGACTCTTCCCTGATGCGTGTCCCTGGGGGAGCCACCACAAGCTTGTTCCCGTGATCTCAGCGAGGTGAGAGGAGAGAAAGCACAGAAGCCTCTTGCGACCTGGCATCATGCCACTAACACCACGTTCTACAGTCACAGGAACGCCCTGCATCTCAGGGAGGGGAAGGAAGTAGGATCTGTCTGGAGAAAGAGGAGCTGTGACGTCACACTGGAAAGCACAGAGGGTGAAGAAGAAGAGGAGGCTTGGAAATGCCTTTGCAGTATACCAGGATGCCCACATCCTCACTTTGCCTTAGAAACACGTTTATTTTCAAGTATTGTTTTTGTGATTGTTTCAAAATCAGAAACCTTAACGGCAACTCAACAAAGAGGTCAGACGTTTCATCTAAATTTTGTAAATCGGTATATTTTCCCTCTAAGCCCATCCTTCCATTTTTCATTCCTGATTCTTGCCTAGCCTTTCTGTTCTGTTAGTGTATGAGTGTCTTTTATTTGTTTGTAACAATGTGCTCAAATCTGGGCATCTTATGGAGGGAAAGGGTCCACTTAGTTCATGTTTGGGAGGGTTAAGAGCCAAGGTTGGGCAGCACCGTTTGCTCAGGCAATGGTGAGCTCTTGCAGTGCCTAAGGTCACAGTGTCAGGACCAGTGGACAATAGATCAGAGCAGGAGAGGCAGCTAGAGAGGCTCTGGGCTAGGCCTGTCTTCTTTTGACGACTTCCTCTTGCAGGATCTAATTTACTTAGGGAGGCAAGCATGAATCTCATCCTTTGCTGATGTCCTTATGATGCAATTGCCTTGCATCGATCCCTGTACGTAACCTAGAGTTTCACTGCCTCTCAACATTGCCCCTCTGGGGACCAAAACTCCAGCCTATGAGGGAACACATCCAACCACACCAAACCACAGTAGGCAGCAATGTCCCTTTCGCTATCAAATGAATTATTTAATTCTTTACGTTGCCTCGTTTTATTCCTTTGCACATCTCTCTTTACTACTTTACTTTTATTTTAATCTTTTTTTTTTTTGCTGCCTCTCACATCAATGCCCCATCTCACTTACAGATCTTAAGTTTTAATTCATCTAAGGTGCATGCCCATTCAAGGAGTTCACTAGAAGTCCTAAATGTCTTCTGATTTGAAATACGTGCTTGGCTGGCATGGTAGTGTATACCTTTAATCCCAGCATGCATGTGAAGCAAAAGGCAGACAGATAGATCTCCATGAGTTTAATATTATCCTAGTCTATATAGTGAGTTCTAGGACAGCCAGAGGAATGTAGAGGGACTCTGTCCCCAAAACAACAACACAAACAAATGAAAAAAACAAAAACAAAAAAGAGAGGGGGGAGAGGAATGGAGGAAGGAAGAGAAGAAGGGAGGAAGGAAGGGAAGGAGGGAAGAAGGGAAGAAGGAAGGAATAGAGAACTATTTGGCAGCACTGTACCTCATAATGTGCAAATAAATAGTTCTGGCTGTGCCTGCCCTCTCTGTGTCTCTGTGTCTCTGTCTCTCTTTCTCTTTGGTGTGTTGGCATGTGTACAGACACACCTATCTATGTGGGTGAATGTGCCCATGATGTGGCGGTCAGCAAAAAACCTCTGGTGTCTTTCCCCAGGCACCGCTTATGCCGTTGCTTTCTGCAGTTCAGCCTGGAACTCACTTGGTAGGATAGGCTATTTATCTAGTCAAAAGCCCCAGCGTGTATCACCAACTGTGACTGGCACCTTTGTGTGGGTTCCAGGGATCAGGTTAAATTCCTAATGCTTCTGGGGCAAGCGCTTTACTGACTGAGCCATCTCTCCAACCTGCTTTCCCTCTTTAAATGAAACAAGTCTTTCTTCAGCATGTTAGTTTGTCACAAGTCCCTACAATGACACTGAATTTCGGTTGTAGTTTGTCACTTCACTTGTGATTCTTGTAATATATATAAATACTGCATCTTGCTGCCTATGCCATGTTGTATGTGTGATGTCAGACAGCAGTTTGCAAGAATCAGCTTTCTTCTTCTACCGCTTGGGTTCCTATGAGTGATTTTCGGTCATCTGGCTTGGTAACAAGTGCCTTTCTCCACTGAGTTGTCTTCCTGGCCATACCAGTGGTTCATTTAGTACTGATGATAAATGGAGACTAAAATATTTTTGATGCCTATTTTAATTTTTTTATATCTAAAATCAGGGAGAGGAGATCCTAAGCAAAATGAGAAAGCACCTCTAATTTAAGAAAAGTGATGTGTTTTTATTTTGAACACTGTTTTAGCTACTTTTCTTGTTTGTACGACTAGGGAAAAAATGCCTGATAAAATCAACCTAAGGAAGAGAGCGTTTATTTTGCCTCAGAGTTTGAGGGTGCAGTCCATTGTGGCCACGAAGTCATGGCAGCAGAAGCCCCAGGCAGCAGGTCACACTCCTGTCATTGTCTGCAAGCAGAAAGCAATAACGCGTACTACCCTTTCTCCTCCTTCTGCAGTCTTGCGGCCCAGCACATGGACTGGTGCCGCCCACCTTGAGAGTGTGTCTGAGCACCTTAATTTATCAGATCTAGAAAGTTCCCTACTACCATGCCCGGAGACTCGTCTCCTAGGCCATTCTGATCTTGCTGACAATCAAATACATCAAATTTTAAGCTATTTCCTCTATTTCTTGTCTCTGTACGTTCATGGCCAAACCATAATGCAAAATGCATTCAGTTCAACTTCAAGAGTCCCTAACATTCTCAACAATCCTGACATTGTGTAAAAGTCCAAAGTCTAAAGTCTTTTCCGAGACTCAAGGCCATCTTTGAATGCAGTGGCATAGATGAAATATTTCTGTTCCTAAGAATGGGAGCCTGGCAAAGAAAGATCAGATCCAATTAAGACCCCAATCCAGCATGAAAAACAGCACCTACAGTAGTCACAGAGTCACTGGGCTCCAGAAGGTCCCCCTCCACCCTAGCGCTGCTGCCTGGAGAACGCCTAACCTCTGTCTGTGCATGTGGTTTTCTGTAGTCAATGTCTCATGGTTCCGACATCAACATTTTGGGGTCCTTATTATAACTTCAGCTTCATCTTTCCTGATGCGATGGCCTTCCAAGGTCTCTGTATAGACCTCAGTCCTGGCAGGCATGGCCATGTGGTGTCTGGTCTCATCAGGCCTCTGGAAAGGGCACAGCCTCAAGTGACTCTTTCATGGTCCGGTCTTTTTTCATGATTATAGCTGCTTATCTACACCTGTTGTGTCTATAACTTAAAGCTTCCATACATACTTTTCCTTACAAAAATTCACGTTTCCATATTTCTCTGATGTCTTTATAGACCTGAATAAGAGCAGGGAGAAGAAGCCATTCAACGGCCTAAATGCTATCTTGTTTTGAGATTCTCTCTGCCAAACAAATCCATCTGTTATTTCTAATGCTACCCATTCGAGTTTTCCAGCCATGGGCAGAGGGCATGCGAATTCTTTGCCAGAATGTAACATAAATGACATCCAGTCTGGGTCTCTATAGAGTCCTTGCTCCCATCTGAAACCTTGAGCCAGTTCTCCCCTGTACCCGTGACTCTCAGCTCTGTGATCCTTGGAACTTCCCCAGGGTGGCTTATTAACACTTTGCTTACAACATTCTAGGAGTTCTTTAGACTACAGCTCTGAGTTCATCCACAGTCCCCACTCAGTCCTTTCCTTGCATCCTGTCACGTGCACACATAGACACTTACGCAGATGCCGAAAGTCTATGAAACACAAGGTCAGATTTACCACAGCGGTGATCCACTTCTCACAACCAATTTTCTGTCTTAGTCACTTTCCCCTTAGCTGTGACAAAATAAACTTAAGTAATAAAGGGTTTGTTTGACTTGCAATTTGAGGGTACAGTTCACCATGCTAAGAAAGTCTTGGTGGCAAGAACAGGAGACTGCTGGTTACGTTGCATCCGCAATCAAGAAGCAAGAAGAAATGAAGACAAGCCCTCAGCTTTCTCCTTTTTATATAGTCAGAGGTCCCAGCCCTTGAAGTAACGTCACCCACATTTACAGTGTATCCTACCACCTCAATTAGTTCACTCTAGAAAATTCCAATCACGGTCAGACTTATCTCCTAAATTATTCTATATTTTCTTAAATTGATAATATTAACCATTGTAGATGGGAAGAATGTTCTTTCCTATAGCACATGTAAAACAACATTATCTGTACCTGAAGAATAAGGTTATCTCTGTAAAATCAACCATAAAGAGGTGGGATAGAAAATACTCATCATTTGAGTCATTCAAAGGTTTAAGGGGAAGTAGTCCCTGAGTGGAAGGGACTCTCAAGAGATAGGGAGTCTCCCAGGAACTTGATCAAAGGTCTCTAGCGTTAAGAAAGGAGGGAAATCCATGTATGGTGTTTATAAGCTTTTCTGTCTGAAGTAATGTTTGCACAGATGTCTGGACAGGTTAGGAACACCAGTGCTCGACATGACCACACCTAAAAGCCCTCTGCTGGCTATCATAAGATGAAACATAATCCAGAAAAGTCATCAGCTACTGCAATTCATCTTTGTCACCTAAGAACAACGAGGAGAGGTTGACATTTTCTCTTTCATAAACAAACAAACAAACAAAAAATATTACCAAGTCCTAAATCAGAAGTTTTATATGGAGTATCCAGTGGCTATATAGAAAGCAAAATTAGTACAGATGCTAAGAATTGATATATGTTTTAAGGTCTATGTGCATTTTTAGAAGTTAACTTAGGGCATAGAATCAAATGGCAAAATTTAGATCCAAGAATTGGCTATGGAAAATCAAGATGTGTCAGAATGAGGTGATCCTGATCACAGAGTAATAGCTGAAGGTGAGGTCTTATTGATAAGTCACTTCTACTCCTAAACCAAGTCCTCCTGGCTTTAGGGGAGCACATGTCTAGTCAATAATTTTTTTAAAAAGAAAGAAAGTAAAATACGTATTTAAAATTATGTGAGCATGGACTCCTAGAATATCACAAGAGTTTCCCAAAGAAAAAGAATTGTTTAAAAAGGCTTATTGTGGACAAGTTGCAGGCAGAACACTGGGTTTCAAGAGCTCTGGAAAGTTTCTGGGATTCTCTTCAGAAAGCTCTCATCTGCCTGTGCCCAGGGCATGGAGTAATTTCCTCTAACAATTTCAGACCTGAGAAGTTTAAGTAAGGCCTTTGAACCAGCTTGAGTTCTTTTGGGGGGCAGGGGAGGTATGGGGACAGGCTGACAAATGGAACTCTAGTTTCTGTTTTATATATGGGTACCCAGTTTCCCCAAGACCATACATTGAAAAAGCTGTCTTTTCTCCTGTGTGTGTTTGATTGTTTATGGTTGGGTGGCTGTAGCTGCGTTCTGTAACTTCCAGGCCCTCTGTTTTATTCTACTCCATGGGTCTATGTGTATGTGTCAGTACAATAAAGTTACAGTTACTATGACTTAATATCATTTTCAATCAGGGATTGTACCTCCAGCAAGGCTCTTTCTTCTTAGATTCATTTGGCTCTTTAGGGGTCTTTTATGTGTCTATGTAAATTTTCTATTTTTTCCAATTATATGAAGAATTATGGTAAAAATTTGATGAGGGTTGTGTGAAAACTCTAGGTTACTTTTTGTAATACAGCAGTTTGGGCTATAATAAACACAATGAGGAGGACACGAGGAAAAATGTTTTGTCTTATTTGTTCATTTTTGTTTTGAGATAGGCCTCACTGTATAGTCTGGGCTGTAATTGAAATCAGAGATCATTCTCCTGCCTTAGCTTCCCAAGAGCTAAGATTACAGGTGTGAGGAAAGAAATTGTGAAAAGCAAACTGGTAGAACGTAGAAACAAAGGAATAAAATCAAAGCTTACAAGGTTTAAGATAATGGAAAATGGTATCGCTCTCAGGGTTATTTAAAACAATATGAATAGAACAAATGTAATTTTAAGTCTCTTGAGTGCTCATATTCCAGACTCGGAATTTCAATTTTTTCCCTTTTCATCATTTTCAACTGTTCTCTTTCTCTTTTCAATATAAAATCGAGTAATTTTTGAAATAAGAATCAGTTTTACTTTCAAAGTAAGGCCCATGATTTTTTTTTTTAGGAGCCTTAATGCCAATTGCTGGTCTAAACTTTTAATTCAAACACAGAGGGGCTATGCTCACTTATATGTGTTACAGTGGCCTCAGCCAGGACTCTGTCTAGCTCATTAAAGAAAAACTATATTTTCCTGATCCCCCCCCAAAAAAATGGCCTACGTTGGGCTTTGGGGAAAGAGAAGGAACATATCATTGTTTCTTCCCTTAAGAGTTTATTCAGCTGGGCCTGCCAATCTCTTGACTTAGGCATCACCTCTCAAAAAAGCAGATACATTTTAAGCTACGCTAAAAGGATGGAATAGTAAAAGATGAAATAACTGCTCCTTTAACAAAAAGGCCCAGTTTTCCTTCCCAGAATCCCCATTACAAGGTGCTGGTATGCCTGCCCACCAATCAGAATTCTGACTCAGAAGGCCCAAACTTTTTCATTGGTCTCTTTCTTTTGGATTCTGGCCAAAGTTAAGTACAGTACTCTTTCTCTGGTTCTCAAGGCTTTTAAACTCTTTCTCTGAAGCCGCCTCCTTTTTGTTGTGTCCAAACCTCTGTGCTTAAATCAAGAACGTATGTCTTCCTTCCTCTTTCCCATGTCATGTAAATCCATGAGCTCTACAGATCACCTGCCTTGGGTTGGCCGGGATGGGGGCTGGTGTCTTTTAAATTCCAATAAAATTCGTCCCAAGTTTCCTCCGAAGTCTCATTTTTTTTTAATGTTTGGGGTTTTTTGTTTGTTTGTTTGTTTTAATTAAAGAAAATAAAAACCCTAAGAAGAAACCCACAATTTCCCCAATAACAAGGTTTTGTATGTGGGATTCCTCAAAATTTCTGGTAACATATATATGTATGTATTATATATGCATGTGTATACAGCTATGTGTGTGTGTATGTGTGTGCGTTGTGTGTGTGTGTGTCCACATGTGTGATTGCATGTAGACCATTTCATGGCACAGAAGGAATTTGGAAGCAAGCCAATGAAAATAGTAGTTATAACATGCTCTCTCCTAAAAATTTCCTGGTTGTTTACCTAAGGGGGTGTATATGCACATTTTTTTTGCATAGGGAGACTAGAGTTACTTATAAGACTATCAGGATGTTCCGTGGTTCATAGATGTTACGTGTTGAATTGTAGAAAAAAAATTCTTATCTGAGTTTCTATATTTTTATGCTATTATGAGTTTTCTTGTGGGATTGAAGTAGTTTCATACACAAATGCTCTTCCATTGCTGGGCAGGTGTAGACAGCCATCGATGGTTCTAAAGAAACGCTGTCTCTTACTGTCTTTGCACATGGAAGTTTGAGGTGAATTAGATAATTTACCTGGTTCCCTGGGGTCCTCAAAGAATGCTTCGGCCTAGGGTGAAGCAAAGAACCACACAATAAACAAATCCATTAGAACTCTGCACAGAAACTTTCCACGTTGCTTTACTATTTTTGCTCTTGAAAAAAATAATACGTAACAAGAAATGCCTTAACTGGTGTGAATAGACCAGGGGATTTTCCCAGCTGTGCAATACCAAAATTTTTATGAAATCTCCTCAGGCCAACCAATTTGTTCTTTTCAGTTGCATTGTGCCGGGGTTTGCATTATTATTTACTAACTAGATTACAGTCTGCTGCTCTTTCTACTAATCCCCAGCCCTCTCCTTTATTTTCTTTGTTTCACACGTGCATTTTTTTCTTTTTGCTTGCTAGTGACTCGTTCTTTCAGATTTCAGGGTGGCGAAGAACAGCCACATAGCAATCGGAAAGCCACAGGCGAATGTCAAAGGTCCTCCCTAATCTGTTTCACAAATGATTATAACAACTGGGAAGTAAGTCGTGGGCAAGAAATCGCCTTTCCAAGGAGGAATTTATGGTCCATTTGGGTCCAAGAAAAGTCCACCTCAGTGGGAATGATTATATATATTTTTATTTTCAATCTAGAAGACTGAAAGAAACACACAAAAGAAAAACGTTTGGCACTGTTGTGTGATTATTTCAATCAATGTCGCCTGCTTTAGAGAACTTAGGTTTGCAATGGGCTGTAGTTGCAAGACCACACAGAGGAAGGCTGATCTCAAAATATACCCAGCTTGACTCAAGTTACACTTTTTCTCTTGAGTCTTATTTGTACCCTTGTTATTATTTTATTTTAGGTGATAGTGTAAGGAGTTAGATAGTCCCATTCAGTGAGGCTTTTGTTTCCTGACTTGGGAGCAGAAGAAATAATACATTACTTCATCACACAGGTATGGGAAGAAATATTTAATTTCTACGACATCAGTTTTTATGAATTAGAGATATTCTGAAAGTGTGACATTTATTTACATAAAAGCATGCCTAAGTAGTAACTGCTTTTTAATATTGAAAAATTGGTCTGTTTGGAGCATTGCTTTTCCAAAAAATGAAAATGGAATTTGTGTGTTATTTCTATCTTCATTGACTCACACTTTCCTTCAGCCATTACTGCAATTCGGTCCCTGGTTTGACCAATCCAGCCCGTGGGCCTCACAAAGCCTCCTTAATCCTTCACAGTATGTGTTGTGTGTGCTGCCTTCTGCCCTACTACTTCTCCAGCACAGTGCTGTGTGGGTGCTTGTGGGAATTCACATGGCGCTCATTCACAATATAGATATTTCCAAACAATGGGAGGTTGTGCTCTAAACTGGCAAGATATGCCTTTCTCACTGCAAAAGAAAACATCAGGGGCTCATTTACTAACGCCCTGTAGAAAATGTGGTAGTTTGAATGTAATTGACCCTCACAAGATCTCGTAGGGAATAACACTAGTGAGAGGTGTGCCTTTGTTGGAGTAGGTATGGCTTTATTGGATGAAGTGTGTCACTGTGGAGGCAGGCTTTGAGGTCTCGTATATGCTCAAACCATGCTCAACATCTCAGCTCACTTCCTGTTCCTATGGATCAAGATGTAGGACTCTAGCTCCTTCTCCAGCACCATGTCTATCTGCATACCTCCGTGTCCCGCCATGATGATAATGGACTAAACCTCTGAAAACGTAAGCCACCCCAATTAAATGATATCCTTTATAAGAGATGCCATGATCTCTTCACAGTGATAGAAGCCCTAAGACACAAATATTGTCCTTACCAGCGCTTGTCACTTGCAGAAATGTCTCTTCCTTCTCTTCCCCACTTCCTTTCCTCTTAGGGGATATTTTCTAACCAAAATATCACAAACAAACCTTCATCTCACTATATTCGGGGAACCCCAAGTTAAAATATGTATAGCAAGGGTAGTCCCAGAAAGCCATCGGATGCCTATGGAACCGACCATAAGGACCAGCCAGTGATGATGATAAGTGGGGGGGGGACAAGCTTAGTCCTGTAAAAACATCACAGGAACCAGGACTTTATCCCAACCTGTCACCTGTCTGTAACTTAATTACGAAGACAGATGTGCTTCAGAGAGCAGTTAGTACCTCACATCTAATGTCACCACTATTAAAGTGAAGACGCCCTCTGAGGGGAAAAGAGCAAGACTCTTGGCTTGGTGCCGACAGCAGTGTGCTTTTAGATGGACATGCACAGGTTCAAAGTAGCTCTTCTGTGTCCCCAAGGCTAATGTGAGATGTCTCGTTACCTTTCTGTCAGAGATTGTGCAGCAGCTTCCCCTGAACCACATCCTCAGAGGAGGACCAGTGTCCTTCCAGGGATCTGCTCCCGATGCTCTGAAGTGCAGCTATATGCTGAGATAATCGACTCTGCTCTTAAGGAATGCACTTATGTGATTTACTCTTCTGTGCATGAATAGTCAAATAGTCAAGTGATTGACAGCCATCTCCATGTTGAAAGGGCTTCTCTGAACCCTTGCTGTCCACGGTGACATTTGTGTTGCAAAGTCATGATGCAGAGGTACAGGCATAAAGCTTGACTGTGCCATAAAAGAGGCTTGTAGCGACAGCATTCTGTGGGTGGCAGAAAAGAAGCAGAGGAAATCAGATGCGTGGTGTCTAGATGATCAATCCATACACATGGAGATAGTGTGTTTTCAAGCTCTTTTCCATGAAGTTCATGTGGGAGGCTCCTGCCTATTTTTAATTTTAAAGTTTTATCTTCAGTGTCTACCCCAATGTTGAACTTGGTGAAAATATTACTTAATGAAAGAATAGAACTCAACAGAATGTGTGAATAATCAAATTCATATAGATACGAAAAACCTAGATCTTAGAATTGTTCTCTAAGTACAAGCCAGCAGGTATTATGTTTACATATACATATATGACTATATATGACTATATATATATATATATACTGTACATACATGTATATGATACATGTTTCTCTCCCGTCTGTGTATGTGTGCATTCTCACACACTACATCCAATACATGGAGGACAGATTTATTTATATGTAAAATACAGTATCAAAAATTTCTTCTAAACGTCACATAATTTGAGTTAGAATAACTTAAAGAAAAGGGGAAATGTATGTTCTGAGTGCACTACAGAAACACTATTTTAAGTTTAGCTATTTTGTAAATTACGTCAGAGGGCAGGAGAGATGGCTTGGTGCTTAAGAGTACTGGGGGGTCTTCTAGGGAACCAGGATTCAATTCCCAGCACCCACAAGGCAGTTTACAACTGCCTATAACTCCAGTCTTAGGGGAGCCAATGCCCCCTTCTGGCCTCCACAGATACTGCACACATGTGGTACACAGACATACATGCAGGCAAAACACTCAGACATGTAAAAGTGAATTAACTAACAAAAGAAAACAAATTATATTGAAATGCTTAAGTTGGCATTCAATAATGGTAAGATTTTCTAAGTTTTCACTATCAAGAATAATGTCACCAAGGAATCAGAAATAAAGGGACTCGAAATAAAATGGATTTTCTTGATAATCAAGGGGATTATGAGAGTAAGATAATTTAGAAAGAAAAGCTAGCTATTACAATTTAGTAAAATTTCAATGATTTCTCAGAATTGAACTTTCCCCTAAAACACACAAAATGTTGAATCCCGAAGTAAAATTATCCATGAGCGTGGACCAGTCACATGGCTCTATACCATGTGCGGCAACATCAGGTCTTCACGCAGGTGAATTGGGATCCTGACTTGATCTCAGAAAAGAATTACAAGATGAGCCAGTATGAAGCAGAGTTGGACTTTACCAGGTTGAAAATCTACCAAACCTTTATACATGAAGGTTAGTAGAAAGGTACTCTGGGAAAAGACAAGACACACTCATCCCACTGGGTGTGGGTTTCTCAAGGGAGAGCCGTGGTTATAGGTCATAGTAACATAGGTAATTTTGGTGACTCTCAAGCAAGTTACATCTCAGTTGCTAAGAAACATCTTTTCTCCCTTTGATAGGTGAGCCTGTAAATGTGTCTCAGACAGGATTTCAACATGAGGAGATAATTCCAATGCACAAGGGCATTAAGACACACTTTAAAAACTGTGTGGTTTTTGAAACTGAATGTAGATTCTTGTGAGATTCCTGGAAAAGTGTAGGTTTATAGCTAAAAAGCTTTAAGCACAATTTATTGCTACTTAAGTCCTTAAAAACAACTGTGTAGGATAGAAATCATGTTTCTGTGTAAGCAATCTTTGAGCAAACCTTAATTGTACTGTATTTCTCTTTTTATATTCTTCCTTTATCCTTTAAGATTTTCATATATGTATTTAAATTATACTCAGCCTTCAGTCTCTGTCTAACTCTTCCCAGATTGCTCCACATCCTCATCCCAGCTTTAAGTCCTCTTTTTTCTTTTCTTAGAACCCACTGAGTTCAATTAGCGCTGCCTATATAGGCATGAGTATGGGCGTATCCATTTTAGCATGGTTGGCCTACTATGGACCATGCTCCTAAAGAAAACTAACTCTCCCCCTGTCAGCCACCATCTACAGCCAGTGGTTCCTCAGCAAGGTGGGCTTCATGAGATGATCGCAACCATCCTCAAGAGTTTACTGTCTTGATCTTGCCAGACAACCACAGCAGCTGTGTGTTCATGGGCACAGAGATTCTGCTTTGTCATAAGATTGCTGTTTAACCCCGGTTCTCAGTAACCTCTGGCTCTTCCCCGTTTTTCCTTTGTGATGTTCCCTGAGCCGTGGGGCTCAGG
Source organism: Microtus pennsylvanicus (assembly GCF_037038515.1). NCBI lineage: Eukaryota > Metazoa > Chordata > Mammalia > Rodentia > Cricetidae > Microtus > Microtus pennsylvanicus. The sequence goes on along the minus strand of NC_134587.1, from coordinate 28,205,257 downwards.
ATGTGCCAATGTCTGACAGCCCAGCAGCCAGTGTCCACTTTGATATATGAATAGGCACCTCAGCTAGCCACTTGCCCTGAGTTTCTTGGGGATCTAACACTCCCAACTGGCCCAAAGATAGAGAATAACTGTCTTTAGTTCCAGAATAAGGGACTCAGAGACAGGAGAATCACTGTGATTTCGAGACCAGTCTGGTCTACACAGAGAGCTCTTGGCCAACCATTGCTGCATAGGGAGACTCTGTGGGAAAAAAAGGGGTGGTGGAGAATAATATCTGTAGCTTATATATTTATTCTATATTTACATAAAAGATTTCTCTTCTTTTTTTAAAAAAATATTTCAACAGAAGCAATATGAATCTATATTTACATACCCCAACAGCTTTGGTAGCTGAAAAGGCTCAGGTGAACTGAGAAACTCTAAACAGGAAAGCTGTTGCATCTTTTGTAGGAAGTCAGGATGGGGGAGCTCCTGATAAGATCAAAAGTACCAACAACCTCCATTGGTATTTATGACTCCAGGAGAAGGATTGGCAGGCCCAATCTTCCACCCTAAGAGCTCCTTGTTCTGCCCTATAAAACCCCGAGTCCACCACCCTTGGAGACTTAGAACAGTCTCCCCTGCACTTTGTGTTCTGATTGAAGAACAATCTGCTGCTGAGAGGCTGTTCTTTCTTCTATTTTCACGTTGCCTCCATCAATCCTGTTCTCAAAAACAAGCCACGGATAAAACCATTTAAAAACGAGTTTTGGGGCTGGAGAGATGGCTCAGAGGTTAAGAGCATTGCCTGCTCTTCCAAAGGTCCTGAGTTCAATTCCCAGCAACCACATGGTGGCTCACAACCATCTGTAACGGGGTCTGGTGCCCTCTTCTGGCCTGCAGGCATACACACAGACAGAATATTGTATACATAATAAATAAATAAATATTTTAAAAAAAAACGAGTTTCTTCTAAAGCACATGCCCCCCCCCCCCCCATTGTCTTGCTTTTCTTTCTTATAGTTGGTGTGATGCTAGGGATCCATCCAGGGCCTGTTTCATTGCAGGGATGCAATCTGAGTGACGCCCTAACCTTAGAGACCAGCTTCCCCGCTTTAGCAGAGCCACCCTCCCGCCCACCCCACGTTGAGAATGCTTGAGCTTCGCGGCCAATGCCACCTTCCCCTTGTTCATTTGACAGTCAGATGTCCCGGGTGGTCCTCCGGCACATGCTGTGGGTGTTGGCTACTCAACTGCTTGGGTCCTCTCGGTCTTCCTTTCCTATCCATTGATAATCTGAAATCGTATACCAGCATTTGAAAGCTGGGAATCCGACGGGCACCCCACTGAGAGAACTCATGAAGCACTTGGAACCACTTATTTCTTGCAAATGTAAAATTTATGTACAATGTGACAGGGTCACCAACAATTGTGAGTTCTTACCACGGCAGGATGCCCAAAGGGGTGGTAGTAACAATGTCTTCTAAAGCCATCTTTTGGCGCCTTTGTCCCTGTGAAGCTAGCCCACCATCTGGAAGGTAGGCACAGTGCCACTAAACAGATGGGACCAAGTGGAAGAGTTCTGTTACCATGAACTGCTTGCTAGCATGGTCTGCGTGGGGGTTTCAGCAGAAATATACAGCCAGCTCTTTTCACCTCACCCGTTAGCTCCTCATCCAAAGAGATTCTGTTCTGTTCCACAAGGGAAAAAAAAGCTAGGCAGAGTCTTCCATCTTGGAAGCCGGTGCTCTTCCTGGAGCAGGCACTGTCAGACCTCACACATTGTGATACCCACATATTTAATAATCTAACTTTTTATTAATTCTCTTCCAGAACCATTTGCAACCTAATTTTTAGGATCATAATTTGGTATACATATAGAAGCTTTTGGGTGTGATTTAAAAGCAAAATAGTTTGAATTTTTTTTCCTCAGATGAGTAAATGAGAGAGTATTATAATAAAAATTTAAGGACTGCGCAATTTGTTGAAAATTATCCACCAATGAATACTTTAAACTGCTTTTGAATTGTGGCCTATTCTTATTTGTTTCTTTTGACATATGCATAAAATAGTGCAAATTATGGGGTAGTAAGCAATGTTTGGATGCATGAGTACATTGTATAAAATTCAGATCTAAGTAAACATATTTGTCTTTTAAATAATTGTTCTTTATTATAACAGATTCATCCAATATATATTATATATATGCATATTATACTTAAATAAATATGAACAAAACATTTGGTTCCATCAATAGAAACTGTATTTTAAATATTTTTAAAAAGGAAGTGTTAGGTAAATCTGACAGGTTGGTGATTTACTGAGTTGACGCTTTGGGAACTGAAGGTTTGAGGGAGTAGCCTGCTTTGCTTTGGCAGGACCAGACAGGTCCCACTCAGGTTGAGAGCAGAAATAGAGCTGGAAAAGAAGTCTGCATGCCAAGAGAAAAGTTCCAGACAAAAGGCTTTGGAAGATTGAATTTAGAGAGCCAAGCCGGCGGAGTCTGGACTCACACTAACTAGAGATTTTAGCTCGGATCAGCTTTCCTAATGAATGCAAGGACGTAGACAACTGCACAAACTCAAGATGAATATCATGTTTTTCCTTGATGTATTGCTGACCCAGAAGCATGGGGCACAGCAGAGAAGTTTAGGTCGTAAAATATCTACACGCTATACTCCAGAGAACGGACTTGTTGATAGAATATTCTTCCCAGAGCTACACTTCAATATTTGCGTGTCTTGAGCTACTGTAAAGTAATGCCTTGACTTAAGATGTCTTTCAAATTTTATAGACATAATCTTTTCATACAGTGAATCTTGTTCATGGATTTGCATATAGCTTTGGTCAGACTCCTGGTTATCTTTCTTCCAGGTCAGTAAACTCACACTAGAAAGTCTGAAGAAGAAAAAAAGAAAAAAACAACCTGTGGTGAATTTAGATGAATGAACGGCCGACACAAGCTGGTACATGCCTGCAATCCCAGCATTGGAGAGACAGGAAGAATGTGGGTCTGAGGCTGTCTTGGATATCTTAAGGAGATCTTGTCTCAATCAAGGATGGAAAACTCAAGACAGTTTGAAACCTGGGCACAAACCAAACTGTTTCACAATAGGCCGTGAGATTGGAGTGCGTCTCGGCTTTTCTGAGATTCTACACGTGTCCGTGGAAGTATAAACATGAGTATGCATGGGTTAGCATAGCTGTGCTGTTGGAAATGGGTGCAAATGTGCAGAGGTATATGATGTCAGCGGCTGACAGGTATGTGAGCTGAAAAAAGTTAATATAGGCAATGATATTTTTATCCTTTATAGTTGTTATGTCAGCAATGTAAACATGTTAAGTTTTATTATGGCATATTTCAAACGTATTTCAAACAAAACTGTATGCTTTTTTTCTTTTCTTCTTCCCTTTCCCTGCCATGGCTTTTCTCTCAAATCAACCTGCTTTCATGTCAGGTGCATTCTTTTGGCATTACCCCCCAGAAATTATGATTCGCGTCTTGCTCTCTCCTCTCTATTTCAGAGTCTATATCCCTAACAACCTCTTGTTTATGTTTATACAAACCTTAAAAGTTAGGATCTGGCCAGGTAGTATGGTGATGTATACCTTTAATCCCAGAACTCCTAGGCAGAGGCATGCCTATTTTCTTGAGTTTGGGGCCAGACTAATACACACAGCAAGCTCTAGGACCACCAGAGAGAGTTGCACAGTGAGACCTTGTCTCAAGAAAAGAATTTTAAAAGGGATCTGAGTATAAGAGAGAAAATGTTTTTTTTAAAAAAATCTTTCTGTGTTAGCATCACCTCCATCCAATTTATCACCATCTCAGATCCACTTTCCTGGAAATTTTACAATTTTATAATTTTAGAGTCAAATTTCATAGCGTACACATACCTCAAATTTTCCATTCATTAGTTAATACCCATCTAGGCTGGCGTCATGCCAAAAATGCAGCAATAAACATGGGTGTTCATATGCCTCTGTGGTAAGAGTAGAGCTGGTCCTATGACAGATCTGGTTTTACATTTTTGAGAAATCACCATACTTCCTGTATTACCTAATTTCCTCTCCCAGCAGCAGTGAAGAAAAGTTCCCCTTTCCCCCAAACCTTCCTAGTTTTGGCTGGTACTTGCTTTCTTGCTGATAGCCATTCTTATTGGAGTAACATGGCATCTCAAAGCAGCTCTAATCTACATTTCCTTGTGACTCAGGGTGTTGAACATTTTACGCATGTATGAACATCTCAAACCATTAAAATCATTATCTGACTCAGGGCCCAGGAGTCCCTGAGCTGGAACCAACCTGAAGGCCTCCTTCATGAGGACTAACTTCTGTGGTATCAGTAAGTTTTATACCAGGAGAGAAGCAACTGATAGCCCTGTGCAGCCATGACACCTAGGAGCCACAGTGAGGACCAGCATGGCACTGTAACCCTAAGAGTGCAGTAATGGCATCTATACCTTGGCGGTAAACAACAGCTCTCTTTTTGGACTTAAGACCCAATCAGCAAGAGAGAAACTATGCCTGGACCTGGAAATGTAGGCTCCTGCCAGGGCTAGTGTAGTCAGGGATCATGGAAGAAAATCTACAACTACTACGTTAGTAGACCAGAATATCCTTAACTACATTCTAAATATTTGTTCCTTTACCCACAAATAAGTATAGTCCTCATCTTCCATCAAGGAGACTTCACTTTGCAACAGATGGGGACCATTACGAGAAAATGACAAGCAATCTAAATGAAGGCTTGCGGAGCCCAATCCCAATGGATAGACACTTCTACAAAACAACGACTACACATAAGGCTTGGGAAACATTGTAGATGAGGGGGCTGGAAAGATTGTATGAGCCAGAGGAAGAAGGAGTTTGTTGTAAGACTGAATTTCCTAGTAATCTCAGACACTACATCTCTAAACGCTCACTAGGATTGCCTAAACATACCTGAACAAAGATGCCACCAGTGGACATGCCAAAGTGCAAAGAAAACTGGGCCTCAGCTCTGCACAAAGACTAAGACAAAACTGGACACAGACTCTAAAGCCAACCAAGGAAGGCTGAGGGCGAGAGAACCAGTCTCCTCCAGGGAGCAGCGCGGCACTCAGGTGTTGCCTCAACTGCTCTTCAGTGCACAGCAGAACCCTCAAGAAGTAGACTCAAATGCCAGCAAAGGAACACGTTTACTAGTGAAAGTGAGGGCGAACAGACAACGGGAGAGAACAAACTTTCTTTTTCTGAGTCCTTGATATAGGCTGCTAGCAGAAAGTGTGGTCCAGATTAAAGTTTTATCCTCCCACCTCAAAAGACCTAGATTACAAGTTTACCTTCCCACTGAAAGATCTGGATTACAAGTGTGTCTTCCCACTTCAAATGATTTCATTAACAACAACAACAACAACAACAAAATCCCTTGTAGATGTTACCAGCCAATACATTTTAGTTAATTCCAGAAGTAGTCAAACTAACAACCAAGAATAGCCATCACCACAGTTATCCAATACTGAATTGTCAACCCTGTAAACATGAATAAATATGTATAAACATATATGTAGGTAACAATAATTAATGAAAAAAAGAGGATATGAATTTAAAAAAGAGCAAAGAAGAATGTAGAAAAGTTTGGAGGTGGAAAGGGAAAGAAGAAATGATATAACTATATTGTAATCTCAGCAATACAAGACAAAAGTTTATAAAGGTAAAAAAAGACTTAATTATTCAATAGGTAAAGAATGTGAGATCCCCATTTATAATTTTATATAAATTACATGTCAAAATGATAGTTAAGGCATAACTAAGTATGCATTCTAGAATAATGGTTTACTAAAACCTTTTAAAGTTTTTACACAATTGGTCACTTGTGTGTCTCCTTGAAAGAGGTGTCTGCTTTACTAGGTCACTGTTGAGCAGCAGTTCTGCCTTTTGGTACTAATTATTTTAATTTTTTGTACGTTCTCAATGTCAGTCACTGTATGAGGTATGGCTGGCAAAGACTCCCATTTTGAAGGCAGTCTATTTTTTTTATTCTATCCCTTTCTGACAGAATCCTTTAATCAATTGTGGTCCTATTTGTTGACTTTTATTTGAGATGTCTTTGCAGTTTGTAGTCTTTTCTATGCTTTCCACTAGCCATTTGTATTTCATGTTTAAAATCTTTTACTTCAAATTGGTTTCAGTGCTAATTTAATTCTTCTGCAGAGGGATACCTGGAGGTGGAGACTGCATGTTTGTTTCCCGGCTAACCAGACCCGAATAATCACAGAAAACTATATTAATTACAACACTGTTTGGCCTATTAGCTCAGACTTCTTATTAACTAGCTCTTTTATCTTAAATTAGCCCCTTTCCGTTAATCTGTATGTCACCATGAGGCTGTGGCCTACCTGTAAAGTTCTGGCGTCCTTCTCCTTTGGCAGCTACATCTTCTTCACTCTGCCTATTCTTTCTGTATCTCTTCCCTCCTGGCTATATTCTGCCCTATCATAGGCCAAAGCAGCTTCTTTATCAATTAATGGTAATAAAACATATTCACATCATATAGAGGGGAATCCCACATTGGGCACCAAATTGTAGTAATTCCAAAGAGTTCCACAATAGCCTGAAATGTAGTATAACAAAGACTTATCTATTTGGGGATAAACACACAGTAAGGGTATCCATCCACAGTCCTCTATGTGCTCTGGCAACTAAAACTAAATCCAGAAAATGGCCCCAAAGGAAGTGCCACTATTAGGAGGTGTGGCTTTCATGGAGGACCTATTCTGCTGTGTGGGGTGGGCTTTAAGGTTTTTTTTTCCCCACGTTTCCCTCTGTATGACAGTCAGTTGACTTCCTGTTGCCTCTGAGTCAAAATGTAGGATCCTCAACTCCAGCACCAGGTCGTCTGCTTCCTACCACCACTCTCCCACCGTGATGATAACGGACTGGACCTCTGAAACTGTAAAGGAGCCATGTCAATTAAATGCTTTCTTTATAAGAGTTGCTGTGGCCATGGTAAGTTTCTTTATTAGTTAACCAATAAAAGCAGCACATAAACAGAAGGACCCACACTAATGGTGTCTCTTCACAGCAATTAAAAATGCAACTCCTAAGCCTTCCTAAACTGTTCACCAACTAGGAACCAAGCATTTAAGTATATGCACCTCTGGGATCCATTCTCACTCAAAATACCACAGGTGATAAGTACCAAAGAGGAAACATTTTTGTGGTAACTATAAAAACATGAACAGATTATTTCAAACAGATGGATTTTTTTAACATTCAAAATTATGTATAATTGTGCTCAGAATTCAGATTCTGCCTACAATAGAAGTTATGTTAAAGTTGAGAATGTTAGACATAAACATGAACTTAACATATACAGCGTCTGACACATTTTCTGTTCTCTAAAGACCTTTCTAGTATCTTCGGCAATGTCCCAAATCAGTCCTTTTCCCTCTGATGGTCAGAGAACATTTGAAGATTTCTAGATGATAGTTCAATATGCAGATAAGCTTGGATAATCCTCTTCCAATATTTGTGCAAAAAGATCCAATATAAAGTACTTTCCAGGAAAACAGGCTTGGGAACTTTCTCCAGAGACACATGAAAAGGAGAGTCAATTAAGCAAAGTCCAAGTCTTGTCAACCAGTGATCTATTTGGCAAACAGATTTGCTCATGTATTTTTGATGATGCCCTGGCTCACAAGCATTCATTGATTTCAGCTTTGCAGATGAGCACAGCTGATTTGGTTCTTGCTTTCCTGTGCTGGGCTCTTCCACTCAAGTCAACTGTGACAGAAACTGCCTGAAAGTGAGCAGGTAAAAGATTGGGAGTTTCTTAAAAGCAAGGAAACGTGCATCATCTTGGCGAGTAGTAAACATAAAACAGAAGGAGCAACTCCAAACAATGTTTACTGTAGCTAACAGTCCTAAACTGAGTTCTGAAAGCAGGAAAGTACAGACAGACTCAAGGCCAAAGTCAAACATATGACCAAAAGTGGAACTTTGCAAAAGAGGTAACGTTGAACGTGTGGAAAGAATGAAATCCAGCCAGAGTTGAGCAACAGCCGTTCATTTTCTCTTTCCTCTTTTAAATTTTTCCCACTGACTTCCAGAGAAATGCACTTCCGTAATTTTTGGTAAATTTGATAAAGACCCTGGTGGGATGAAAATGGTCCTGGGGGAAGAGGGGGGCTGCATCCACTTGAAATCCCAGCCCTCAAGTTTCTCAGAATGTGACAGAACTCACAAACAGCCTGTTTGAAAAGTTAAGTTAGAAAGAGGACGTTAGGTAGAGCTCTAAATTCAATCTGACTTTTGTCCTCATCAGTAAAGTAGACTAGAACATGCAAAGAAAGCGCTGCCAGAGGCATGTGCACACACCCCAGATGACTAAGCTGAAGTGAGAGCCACAACTGCGTCATCGTGAAGAGAAGCCTCCATGGATGGCGCCTTAATCCTGGGTTCCCAGCCCTGTGGAAAAATGCAGTTTTCTGGGTTAAGCCTTTTCATCTGTGTTACTTTGTTGGAGCAGCCTAAGCAATTGGAATTACAGAGCTTTAAGGGGCTTTAGAAAGAATGCCAGGTCAAGGGGACAAAGGTGAACTGAACTTCCTTGTAAGTCGTTAAGAAAAAAATAATATGTACAAGAAAATTTTTCTAAGTCTGACTAGATACGTGACTAGAAGCTTCTTGAAGGAAGATGGAAGAGATTTAGTGTGTGGAACCAAGCATGCACTTGTAGACCCCTGTGTAGGGAGCGTGCCCATCTCTCTCCATACTAGCACAAATCTAAGCCAACCACTTATGCAGTGTTTGGGTTAAGGCCACACTACAGCCGCTGGCATCAATATATTCAAAGAGTATGGAATGTTCGGTGGAAGCTCCATCCCAAGCTCACTCCTCTGGGAGCTGCCTCAGTCCAGACTCCACCTCCGAGAAAGTCCACCAAAGGATGACCCCTCCCTAGAGATGCTCAAGACTCCTCCCACAGGGTATTTAAATTGTACTCCAGAGAACAAACTCTTGGTTTTCCAGTCTTCCTTTCCCGGCTCCTCTCTGGGGGGGGGGGGGGGGGCCTGGAAAGCTATCTGGGAGCATTGGTACCCATTAAACTGGTTTTTTTTCTAATTCGGTTTGATTTGGTCTGATTTGGATTATTGCACTGACGGAGAGGTTTATCGGGGTGCAAAAACTTTTCACGCAGAAAAGGCCAAAGCCAGTAAGTATACATGCCAATGGGCACAAATGTAAAAATCAGCACACAAAAGCAATTTATCATGATATTTTCCGATTACATTTTCCAACATGAAACCTGCCCATGATGTTAAGGTCTGAGGTTTGATATTCACAGGAAACATCTGCCAAATGACTGGCATGCTTTCTTATCTAGCCTGACCCTAAGCAGCTTAGATTGCGCTAATATTCTCAAGTTCAAAGCCAAAACCAGATCAAATTTATCATTGTAACAAATGACCTCAATCGTCACATAATCCTGGCAGATTTTAAATACTGTATCAATCCTTTTTGGATAGTTCCTCTCCCTCACTACTCGAACCTTAGTCATCTGTAAAATAAAGCTAAGCTTGAAAAAAAGAAAAACCAACTGAGAAATGAGACCGAGGAAAGCCTAAAGTAGAAGCCATATGGCTCATCCACAAAGCAACCCTCTGCGGCTGGACACTGTCAGCTGCCAAAGAAGCTATGTGTAAATAAACTTGGTGGGCCATTCTTCCCTCTGAGAAGAAGACATATCCTTCAAAGGTTTGTAAATGACGACAGGTTTCAAAGATCTGGCCTGGTTTCAGCATAGGGAAGCAATGACGAAATCAGAGAAATGAGGGTAAATTTCTTTCAGAGTCACGTGGCGTGTGATTTAGCCAAGGCCCTTCTGTCTATCAAGAAGAACGCGCATTACTGCTGGCTCTTTAGACAACCCTCCAATGTGGAGTAAGCACAGAGCAGAAGCAGGAACCCCCTTCTGACCTTAGATCCTGGCATCAGGAAGAGTCATACTGTGACAGTGGTTGAGAAATGACGCGGGACTCAGCCTGCTTAGGCAACACCTACCAGACTCTTTCGGGAAGTCTAAAGCCTGATTTTACTGCGTACTTAGCACATGCCAAAGCTGCTAATAGCACTTTATGTGTATTCCTTCTCTACCACTGAATGGGCAAATATGCTCAGAAAATTAAATCCTTTGACCACAATGTGCTACTTGGGAGGCTACAGCTAGAGGATCTGCAGCCTGGTCTCTGCTCTAAAGTTGTCTCCAGTCCTTGCCACTGTAGCGTTGTCTTCCTTAATAGGCTGATTTTTCTGAAGCTCCTTTTCAATATTTCTATATACATTCTAAATTAAGAATACATCAAATTACACATTTTAATTTGTATATATTATGACTACTATCTCTCGAACAGAAGCAACACACATAGATTCAAGTATCTTTGCTTTATTTTAGTTGCCTTCTTTTTTTTAAGATTTATTTATTTATTAAGCATACAATGTACTGCTGGCAAGGAAGGCACCAGATCTCATTGCGGATGGTTGTGAGCCACCATGTGGGTACTGGGAATTGAACTTGGGACCTCTGGAAGAACAGCCAGTGCTCTTACCCTCTGAGCCATCTCTCCAGCCCTTGCCTTCTTATTCTTCTGATTAGATCTTAGTCATTTGCTTGGGGGACAAATAGATAATGAAAAGCCATGGTCAGCTGACCGCCGCAATGTGTCTTCACCAGTGACAGGCAACTTTGTGGGATCTAAATGGTCCTGGGCACAGTTCTCAGCTAGTATGAGGCTAGAGCAAAACCAGAACACGCATTCAAAGGTACACAGTGATATTTTGCAAGGGGTTGCGACACCAAGGACGGAGAATGATGTGGATAGAAAAAGGTAGAGTCAGAAAAGGGTTAGGGGTGGAGCCATTTGCAACAGTGCTTGGCCTTGGATCATGTTGTGAAGAAATGCTCAAACTTGACCTTGGATTTCTCTCTACAGAAGGCAACAGAGCTGGCTGTACTTGCACCTTGTGTGTCAGCTCTGGAAACCTGGCTGACCATGGAGAACTAGTTCCTCTTAGCTGCCTCTGGAGAGAGTCTTTGAGTTTCTGGATGGGAGGTGCCCTTTGACCCTGAGGGGAGCCACAAGTTCCAAAGATGAGGGTGGGGCTGGGGCAGCTTCCTTTCCCAAAGAAAACCTTTGTTCCTGCGCTAAATTCAGAGTCTTGTCTGCCTGCCAGACTGTAACTAGGAAGATGGTAGTTGAATGTAAGTTTGAGAACTAAATAACAAAAGAAACTTTCGCTGGCAAGGAACGTGGGTGAAATATTGGATATTTAAATTCTGGAGGGAACCGAGCTTTGTCAAGAGGCTTCTTTCCATGGTTCTGGGTCACAGAGCCCTCTTACTCCAACCACGGCTCTTAGCTGTGGTGTGGAAAGCCACAAGAGGTGGGCTCAGAGGGGTAACTGGCTCTTCCTCTCAAGGCTGCAACGTCCTGTAGAATAGAAACACTCGTCAGGAGCTGCTTTACAAATACAAAGTTTATCAAGTTTTAAGAGGTGAGTGTGTGTGTGTGTGTGTGTGTGTGTGCGCGCACGCGCGTGCGCGTGCATGCGTGTTGGAACTGTGTGCATGTAGGCCGTTACAAGACCACAGCGGTTAAGGTGTTTAGTGGGGTAGAAACGAATCAGAGACCACAGTCAGAGAAAGGTAAGTGCATGTATCTGGAATGTTTAAGCTACAATGGTGATGCTCGCAGATGGACTCAGGTAGTTCAGAAGAATCATGATAGAGAGACAGCATAAGAGAAATGAGTCATAAAGACAGCTGGGCAGCTGAGAAGAAGACACACTGACCACGTCACTCATCTCCCTGGCTGGTGCCTTCAACATGCTCCACTCCAGACATTCTGGTCTCCCAGGTCTGAGTCAGCTGCATGAGCCGTGCCCCATCTCTGGGCCTTTGCCCCTGTTCCCACCACCTAGATCACTCTTTCTCATGTCTTCAATGTTCCTCTCTTTGCTTCCCCAAAGACCTAGCACTCTCTGCCATAGTAGCTAACCTTCGAACCTCTGTCCATCCGTACATGACTGAATCCTCCACGAGGGCAAGAATGATTGCGTGGCATGCTTGGTGTTGTTTTCCTAGCACTTGGCACATCACCTGACGTATGGCAGGCTCTTGGAAGATGCTTCAGAAATATGAATATGCCTATCAGAAAATATCTGCCCTCTGGTTGTAAACTTCTTTTCACAGTCACTTCTTTGCAGGAGGGTGGGTGCTCAGGTCTGAGAGTCGGTCCTCAGCTCATAGGCAATGCGTCGCAGCTCTTGGAGCAGGCAGATCAGGGTTAAATCATATGCAGTCTAAGACAAAGCAATCCATCTCCTAGTACCGGTCCCTTCTGTAAAATAAATGTGACTGTCCTTGCTTCACGGGTTATTGAATCCTTTTTAGATGAACATTTGCTTACTTACTTACAGGTGTGCAAATGAACACGTGACTGAACTCTGGGGGGTTCAGAGAACACCTGTGGGAATCAATTCTCTCCTTCTACAGTGAGGCTTCCTGAGACTGAACTCAGGTCATCAGGCTTGGTGGCAAGCCTCTTTACCCACTGAGCCAGCACACTGGCCCCTTGAGAACATTGGTTATTGAGAACGCTGAGTTAGCACTATTGTATTGGCAACAGTGTCAACAAGGACTCAAAATCAGAGGCTGCTGTTAATACCAGGACTGGATCTCGATCGGGTTACAGCACCCAGCTATTTACCCATTTATGCTGTTATTGCTGGCTCTTGTCATGCAGTCTCATTGGTGTTCGAAGGCTGATGCCATGTGGTTATCTTACTCTTCAAAGTGGAACTGTGCTGTGACCAGGGTGTCTCTTTTCAGAACCTAGTCAAGGGTCACTGAGACAGTAAGGACTCTAGACAAAGAATTCCTTGGCAGGGACTGCCCCCGTCAAGGTCTTCAGGGCTGAAAAACCTTAAAATAGATGCAGGTCAGAGCTCCTCTCCCTGAATTGAGGCTGGGCGAGGCGAAGGAATAGGGTCCCAAAAGCCAGCTCACAAGCCAGGGACAGTTTCTGATCCCGCTTACTAGGCGTCCCACAAGTAGACCAAACTGCGTAACTGTTACCTATATGCAGAGGGCCTAGGTTGGTCCCGTGCAGACTCCCCAGCTGTTGGCCCAGTGACTATGAGCTCCTAGGAGCTGTTGCTGTGGGTTCCCCTCATGGCTTTGACCTCTTCTTTCCCGGCTCAGCTTGTACAATCCCTCTTCCCTCTCTTCAACAGACTCCTAGAGTTCTGCCCATGATTGGCTGTGGATCTTCGGGACAGAGGAGGAATGGATTCGGGGACGGGTTAGATGGAATATGGGGGAGAGAACAGGAAAAGAAGAAGGAGCAGAAACTGTGCTTGGTGTGTAAAATAAATAAAAAAAAATTAATGGAAAAAAAGAAGTTCTCAGTGGAACAGGAAAACAATTAGACAGAAATTTAGATATAATAACACATTGACAGAATCATCACCATCAGCAATAACAAAGAAGAAAACCTTAAAATATCATGCTAATTCATATATTCCTTTCCAACCACCCTCTGGTTTATGAGTTGGGGGGGGGGAGAAACCCTTTCCTCGACACTCCCAGTTTCTGTAACTAATCTCTGAGTCAAACTGTCAGAGACAGATGGATAACAACAGTTATTTGCTTGCAAAATGAACATGCATGCAGAAGTTTGGTGAAGACTAACTCGAGAGGTACTGCTAAAATTAGGGCCTTATACACTTACTTTATTAAGGGTTTCTATTGCTATGACAAAACACCATGACCAAAACACAAGTTGGGGAGGAAAGGGTTTATTCAGCTTACACTTCAACATGGCTGTTCATCACTGAAGGAAGTCAGGACAGGAAATCACACAGGGCAGCATCCCAGGGGCGGGCGCTGCGGCAGAGGCCATGGAGAGGAGCTGTTACTGGTTTGCTTCACATGACTTGCTCAGCCTGCTTTCTTATAGAAACCGGGGCAACCAGCCCAGTGATGGCCCCACCCAAAATAGGCTGGGCCCTCTCCCTGTCAATCACTGATTAAGAAAAGGCCCTAAATGCTTTTGTATAGCTCCAACTTATAGAGAGAGGCATTTTCTCCATGGAGGTTCCTTCCTCTCTGGTGACTCTAGAGTGCGTCCAGCTGACATGAAATTAGTGGGCACATATGCTACCCAAGCAGAGGGGAGGAAAGGGAACTGAGCAGACAGATTGAAGGAAGGCCTGGTTTTCAGGGTGGGAATTTTAGGGAGCTGCCTGAGAAATACGCAGTCGAGACAGATTGTTCAGTAAAGGTCTATCAGATGCCACCCTCCTTCTGGCCCCTATGATAAGGATGGTTCTGTGACAGAAGAGAGGATTTGGAAAGCACCCAGAAGGGCAAATTCGTGTAACTTTTTCAAAGGGAGTTTAATCCCTTGTGGGGAGCAGAGAGAACAGGAAGTTCTTATGGTATTCTTAATTACTAGCAGATAAAATAACCATTTGTGCCAGTGTGGCATATCTGGCGGTGACATTTTCTGCTCCCTTTCAGACTCTTACGCCATGCCAGCAGGGATTGCTTCTCTTGCTATCTCACAAATGAAGGGGCTGTCTTGCTATAAGCCCACAGAGGCAGCTTCCTCCCACTGCCGGGTGGAAGTCTTTTGGGAGGGCTGCCAAGCCTTTGAGTCGGGGAGAAGCTGTTTCGGTCTTCAGGTCTTGCTTGGCTACTTTAAACAAATACCCGGCTTATGTATCAGTAATGCTTTTAGGCAAATCGGTGACAAAGCCAGGAGGAATTCAAAAATAAGTCTGGTGAGAAAACTCAGCTTTTGGCAGCACAATCACTACCTAACAGGTTCTGAATGATTCGGGCCACCTGGGGCATTGTGTGCCATGGTTCCGATGTTGCCCTTGGACAGAACAAGCCCTGGCAGCTAGCGCTCTGATTTGAAATGCATGCCAATAAATCTCTTGATCTCGAGAAACATTTCCCGATATTCAGGAACTTTCCCATTGTTCCTCGCAGCTTTCCTTAAAGGGCACACCAGGTTCTCCTAGACCCCTTGACGCCCACGTACCCGACATATTCTAGGTGACGGCAGGTCACAGATCAGCCGTAGTCATGGCAGACCAGGATTTGAAAATTACCCCATAGGCTTTCCTTCAATTTTGGAAATGAAGAACGGGTCCTGGAAATTCCGTCTCAAGGGGAGTCTTGTGTGCAGCTGTAGTACCGATGAAATGAATTGTCACTGAGACATCTGAGTGGAACACTACTGCCACAAGGCAGCCTTCAACTTTATGTAAAGCCAGAGGAGGAAGTGTCCTATGGCAATCCCCCTTCCCAAGTTCACTTTCTAAGTGGCTGCGCTTGAGGGCAAGTTCTTAAAGATGGACTTTCTGTGATCCGGTATCATCTGGCCCACCAGCGTTGTACCAGAACCTTTCCCCATTTTTCAGTGAAAAGGGAGGTGGTTAATTGGCAGGCCTCCAGACTTCCTTCTGGTGGTTGAGACTGGGAGGTGATTAAAAGGAAACACACAGAAAGGACTAGAATATAACCTGGGGTTATTTCAAGCCAAGACCTGTTGCAAAATCAGCAGTGTCCGTGATCCACAAAAAAGAGACACTGACAAAGCCAACACAAGAAACCTACAAAAAAGGAGGCCAAAAAACCACTAATGCTGAATCTCTAGCAGGCCTGGGTTGCTGCGTTTGAGGAAGTAATTACTCATGGATACAATGGGGGTCCAATCTTCATGTCAACTAGCTGACAATGTTTTTTTTTTTATCAGTGCTTTATTTTTGTGCGACTCTTTAAAAAACCAGCCAAACAACCAACCAAACAACCAACCAAACAAACAAACAAAAAACCCAAAACTTTTATAATAATTTTGTTGTCCTGGGTTGGGGGAGGGGAGTATTCAGAGGAAAAGGTAAAAAAATCTTCTGCAAAATCTCTTCATTAGAATAATGATAGTTTCAGTCCCAGAAGCAATCAAAAGCTTCCTAGCCTATCTACAGTAAAGTGATCGGTTGGGCATCTTGTCCAGGTGTACTTCATGAAAACAGGCTGCCTCTGAGCCAGGCTGGAAGCTGCTGAGAGGTGGAATCTGAGAGTAGCTACCTGGACTTCCAGGAGGTTCATTAACAGGTCTCTGGCTGGGCTTCTAGATCAGCATGACTGACGGGCATGCACACTTCCAAGGTGGGTACCGCTAGTAACCATCTCCGCCACATTCATCTCTACTGGGTTGTAAATTATGTGTCCCTTCTGCAAACAGCTAGAGCTGGCAACCCAGGATATTTGCCTTTGCAAGTAGCAGGGTGAAGTGTGAGCTGGGGAAGTCGGTACTGAGATTCCTGCCCAGTTTTACAGCCTGCAAGTCACCAGTGTGAGCTGCCGTTCAGGAGAGAGGTCGGTGCTGTCGAAGGCTTTGAAGACTAACTTTTGGCTGTAGCTCTGTGTGACAGAAACTGGAAGTGGACATGTCCACCTCAGTCATGGATTCATGGGGCTTTCTGCATGCAGAGGTTATTTTTTACCAAAATGCCTCTAGGGAAAGGGCTCCAAATGGGGCTAGAAGGAGGTCCAAGAACTGGGAAGGAGAATCCTCTTCCTTTTTACCTTCATCAAGGCAGAAAGCTTATGAAACTTGGTGCGGTTGGAAATCTTGAGGTTTGTAAAAATTGGGAAGCCCAAATTGGCTAATAAAGGAATTGCCTTGGCCCATTTTATTGGTTAGGACATAGGTAGGTGGAGTAAACAGAACAGAATGCCGGGAGGAAGAGGAAGTGAGCTCAGATTCCACAGCTCTCCTCTCCAGAGCAGACGCCTCAGAGAGACGCCATGCCCCAGCTCTGACCAAGGATGGACTTAGGCTAGAATCTTCCCAGTAAGACCGGTGCTCACAGATTATTAGAGATGGGTTGATCGGGATATCAGAATTAGCCAGTAAGGGCTAGAGCTAAAGGGCCAAGCAGTGATTAAAAGAATACAGTGTCCGTGTAATTATTTCGGGGGTAAAGCTAGCCGTGGGGGCGGCCGGGTGCCGGGGACGCAGCCCCGCCGCCCATATTACTACAATCAACCTGTTGTCTTTAGCAGTGTTGGCAGTCAGTAGTGTTCATGCGTGTAAGCTGCTGAAGGAGGAGAAAGAGCCATTTTCCCCCATCTCGGGCTCATGGATTAGGTCCCTGTATGGAGAGGCAGATTAACAAGAGAAAAACACACTTAATCTTTCTCTGTGTGTCTCTTACATGAAACAAGAGGCTCCAGAATGAAGACCCAAAGGAACAGGGGCTCCTCTCCATTTTTTGAAACTGAAGTTTGATGTGTAGGCAGTCTCACAGAATGGGACTGCTGAACAAGGATGGTCTCAGGGTAACGAAGGGCGGGGTGGCCTTGGTAAGACCTTTTAGATAAAGTTCTTTGAGTCTCTTGAGCCATATGAATGTTCCTTTTCTCCAGAGGAGGAGAACCCCCTCACATGTAAGATTATGACCTATTTCAATTAATTAACTAAAATAGAAAGAATATATTTCTAACCAATGCCAGAATGTTAAATTTCCTAACTCTCAATTCAATTGAGAATATTTACTACAGCTGATTTATGCAAATAAATATTAGGTGTATTGCCTTTGAAATCCAGAGTACTGTGAGGTTAATTTTGCTTATGCTTTTGTAGCCCAGGCTAGACTCAGGCTCACCCCAGACTCTGGGGATGACCGGCAATTGCTGATCCTCCTGCCTCCAGCAAGTTCTAAGCACCACCATCATGTTCAGCTTAAAGGAAGGACTCTGTCAAATGTCGGAGAAAATCTGTCTCTTCAGAGTGACCTCTTTTCTCGTTCCATTTGATGCATGCCCTGGTATGTCTCCCTACTCACTCAGTGCCCCACCTCAGTGGCATGGATCTTTCTCCAAACCTCAATGACCCTTTGGAGGCACTGAAAGGTCAGGACCTCCTTGGCCTTTCTCCTAGATGGAAATTTTTCCTAAGGAGTTCCTTCCACACCAATGACTACAGTTCAGGCTCTCATAGTGCTACCCCTGTGGGTGACTGGTATTTATCATGTGGCAGATCTGAAAGATTCAGCCCTGATCCATCTTTCTTGCAGCAAGGCTTAACTTTCACCTTTGAAGCTCCGGTTTCAAAGGCGGAGCCCCTGGGTGTGCCTATGACACCACCACAGTTCTCATGCTGGCAGAAACCTAGGCTTGCCTGAGCCCTGGATCCTGACAGCCATGCAAATGCCACACATTCCAAGGCTTGCCCTCACTCTGGCTTCTGACTGTGCAGTTGCCTCCCAAGGACAGCTTTAAGAGGAGCGTCATTGAAGGTGCTCTCTCCTCTTCTCTGGGTGTCATTATCACTTCAACAGCAGTACACACAGATTTCCTTGTCCCTTGAAGTCCCAATTTCACTGACTCAGTGAGTACCTTACGGAAAATGCCACTCCTAAGTGTCCCCTCTCCCTGGAATGTCATGTCACAAACTATGCCCTCATCCCCGGCTGGATCTCATTTTGCTGTGGTATTTGCTCATTTCTCATTGTTGTTCTTTCGTGGGGCTTTTTTGAGTTTATGGTTCATGTCCAGGTCAGCTGATTTGCGAAATTCTTCATTTACATGTGATTCACAGTGTTGGAAAAGTTCCTTAAGTCACAATCTTTGGCTACTGAGTGGTGTGAAGCCCCATTATTGTACTTCATAACAACAGGCAGGCTGAAACCATTCCAGATGTTGCCGCTATAAAACCATCTGAGGCCTCAGAATTAAATGAAACTTTACTATCTCGTGATGTTAATGGAATGGAGTCATTTCATTCTAAACTGGTCAGTAATTCTTCCCCAAACCATGTGACAAATACAGCATCGCTGTCTTAGGGCCTGTGTTGATGGTCCTGATGGCTCACAGACAAGGTTGACCTCTTTCAATCCTCTGGACAAGTTGCTTCATGTATTCCCACCATAACCAGTCCCCCTCTGGATTCTTCCTGCCTCTCTCCCTCTCTCACCTCTTTTCTCTCTCAAAGAATTAAAAATTTGAAAGATACAGTGCAAACCAAAGGGTTTAAAAAGCAACGTTTAACAAATAATTGCTTTTCTCATTTGGCCATGTCTTAATCTGCAATCCGAGGATGGCCTCAATCTCAGGGCAATCCTTCTGCCTCAGCCTCTTAAGTGCTAGGATTACAGGAATGAGGTACCATTCTGTCTAACAAGTATTTCTTGAGTCCGTTTTCTTTTAAAATATAATCAGGCTTTATGGAGAATTTCAAGAATTGGTGAATTGGAGTAACTCCTTTTTGAGGGGTACAGCATACTTTTCACACTTGTTTCCTAGCAGAATGTCCTAATATTTGCATGCCTGAGTTTGTTCCTTATGTTGGTCCCTGCAGTCAGACTTTCTTTATTGCAAGAAATAGACTTAAGCCACTATTGATGTCATGGATCCCTGTTATTTAAAAATGCCTGTTGTACTGCTCAGTGGTCAAGCACCTTCTTAATTTGCTTGGACGAGCTCCTGGGTTCAGTCCAGAGTACCAAAAAGGAGGCCAGGCGATGGTGGCACACGCCTTTAATCCCAGCACTCGGGAGGCAGAGGCAGTCGGATCTCTGTGAGTTTGAGACCAGCCTGGTCTACAGAGCTAGTTCCAGGACAGGCTCCAAAGCCACAGAGAAACCCTGTCTCGAAAAACAAAAACAAACAAAAAAGAAAAACAGAGTACCAAAAAGGAAAAAAAAAATGGGTTTAACAGAAATTTTAATTTGTACAATTATTGTACAAAAGTTTTTATTTGTCAGTATCGATCAGAACATAAATATGGCCACGTCATTTTATTGTAGGTATATACTCAGCAGAAATGCACATACATATTCACTGAAAGAAATCTAGAATGTTCTTGACAATTAATTCAGAATACTTCAATCCAGAAACTTCCCAAATGCCCATTAGTATAGTAGATAAATACTGTGACATTTTCAAATACTAAAACTCTACAAGGTACTACAAATGCAAACACTTGGCCTTCACAGGCAGCCTGGGTGAACCATGGAACTATAAAGTTAGACAGAAGGAGACAAAACGTGTCAGGTGTGGGCATGTGGGGGCACATCCCTTTAATCCTAGCATTAGGAGGCAGAGGCAGGAGGACTCTGTGCTAGAGGGTAGCCTGGACTACAGGGTGAGTCCTAGGCTAGCCTCTGCTACATGGTGAGATCTTGTCATAAGAAAATCAAGCATGTGCTTTTATAGTCTGAGCAGGGTACTGAGACCCAGGCCCGACTTGGAAGAAAAGAAGAAAGGAAGGAAAGAGGAAGGAAGGTAGGAAAAAAGGGAGGAATGGAGGGAGAAAGAGAAAAACAAGAAGGAGAAAGGGAGGGAGGAAAAGCGGGAGGGAAGAAGGAAGGAAAAAACGAAGGAAGGAGGGAAGGAAAGAAAAGAGAGATACAGATGCCAGAAGAAATTGCCTTCACACAATGTAATCTATAAGGGTTTGTTCCCTCCATAATGACAGCAAGGGATTATATAACTTAGTGTCCATTCACATGAATTACCCATTAAGGCGTCTTCCCCATGCAAAGTACCTCTTTTAAAAAAATGTACTTTGGTGCTGGTCAAAGGTATGTTCAACCGTGGAAATTCCTTGAGTACTTTATGTGTATTATATAAGGAAAACACGAATCTTCATGTTCATTTTGAATAACATTTGTTCTAGAGATAAGCCAGACAGCTCTCCCTGCAGGGTCACAGAAAAACTTCAGCCGTCTCCCTTTCTGTGAGACTCCCTGATGGCCCGTGTTCATCCTTGCCTGGTCCCTGCTATCACTTGGAATTCAGTGTTGGCTTCCTCACCGTTCAGCTCCAGAACAGAACCTTGTTGCCTTGTGCTTCCACCATCTGATAGCCCTTTTAAGTGAGCTCTCGCTGCCTCTGCTACTTCCCTTCCTGACCACTGCAACGTGCCCCCTGGCTTTTGTTCAGTTGTATTTCTCTATTCTGTCCATTGTCGTCTTACCCTGAGCAGCCCCTTTTCCTGGTAACCAGCATGGAGCTGAGATGCTGGGTGTGGTCTCCTGCAGCCGCTGGAGACCCTTGACTTAAACTGGGGAGTGGGAACAGGTAGTGGTGGAAGGGACTAGGAGAAGAGAGAGAGGAAACTGTGGCCAGGAAGTGAAATGAACAAACAAACAAACGAATAAATTTTTGAAAAAAGGAAAAAGCAGCACACACTTCATTTCCTCCTCTAATGAGAACATGAGGAACCCATTCTGCTTGTCTGCCTCCAGAGCTACTGGATGCAGCTAACTCAGGAAACACTGCGTAGACCTGTGTTCATGGTCAACACATGGTACGGAGGCCTTCTTCCTCAGGGAAATCATCAGGCAGAGGGTTGTCTTCAGGGCTCATCCATCTCATCCAGCACTATTGCCTTCTCATCACACCAAGACCAGCCCTGTTTCACTGGGTCACCTTAAAATGTGGCAAGGAGTCTAAGCTTAACATTATTATATTTCAGAAAAAAATTACCTTCACACAGTGTAATCTATGAGGGTTTTTCCCCCCATAATGACAGCAGGGGATTATATAACTCAAAGATTAAATGGAAATGTTTAAACCCACAGAAACAATGCTGAATGAGACATGGATGCAAAAGAGAAGGGAGCATTCTCAGCTACAGTAGCACACCAATTAATAGCTATTACTGCTTCACACTTGCAAACATAAAAGTCCATTCTTTTTTTTCCGTTTATTTGTTTATTAAAGATTTCTGTCTCTTCCCCGCCACCACCTCCCATTTCCCTCCCTCTCCCCCAATCAAGTTCCCCTCCCTTGTCAGCCCATAGAGTATCAGTGTTCCCTGCCCTGTGGGACGTCCAAGGACCACCCACCTCCATCCAGGTCTAGTAAGGTGAGCATCCAAACTGCCTAGGCTCCCACAAAGCCAATATGTGCAGTAGGATCAAGAACCCATTGCCATTGCTCGCTGAACATAGCGGACAATGAGGACTAATAAAAGTCCATTCTTTTAAAACATGACATGTAAGAACGGATGCCGTCAAAACTCATCAGTGGTGCTGAAATCAGTGGGTGTTAGTTGATGGGAAGCAGCGCTTGCATTTTCTCTGAATGTCTCCCTGTGTATGACCAATGATATGAGAAAAGGAAAGTTTATCACACAGAATCTGGCTGACACTAGTTCAACCACAGGAGCCAAGTGATTGGTGCTCCTTCAGCGATCCCAAGATAGATGACTCTCATGTGTCGCCAGGGAGGATGCTCTGAGGATGAGGCACCACTAGTGGGACACTCTTGCTGCAAGTGCATAGGGCAGTCTCCTCATGACCACCATTGGATGAATCTTCATGAATCTGCATTGAGACATCGCCCTCAAAAAGGTCAATGTTGTGGAGGAGAAGAACCGGAGAACCCTTCTGGGGACAGAGGCCAAATGACTGGACACCTGTGGTCTTTAATTGGATTGGGAATACAGGAAAAGAAAAACATCTATGAAGGGCACCATTGAGATAATGGGAGGGATTTGAATATGGATGGCATAGAACCAGTGCTTTGCAGAAATAGTTTTCCTGTACTTGATGATTGGATTGTGGTCATGTGATGGGGTATACTTGTTCTTAGGGAATATTCACTGCAACGCCTTCGGAAACTCTTCACGATGCATTCAGCTTACTGGGAGATGGTTCAGGAGAAGAACGGATAGAGACACGATGGATGATAGATGTGACAAGATTATAGCCGCTGATGGGTTTGGACAAAGATACAGGAGTTTGGGAAACAAACCATTCTGCACGTTTAAAAGGTTGCTGTTATTTCAAAACCAGTTAAAATAAGTTCCTCAAGTCCTGAAATTTCTCGGGGTGAAAAGGCATAAAATTTGAAAAGTCTTAATTAGATTTCTTCCCACATATTAGCAATAATCTGTCTGTCTCACGATGATACCTTTCCCCAGACCCTGAAGATGGGGCAGCCAGTTGCAATGTCTCCCACAGTCAGTGAACACTCCTCCCACACAAGAAGATGCTTACTGGCTGTTTGCTGATTGCACTAGTACTTAACCGCATTACAAGATGCTTTTTCTAAATTTCTAAGGTCTTTTTGCTTTGGTAAATTACTCCTGCACTGGTCTTGCTTCTCAGAACTTCCAGGCATGCCATGTGAGTGTTCAGACAGTTCTAATATATATATGCTCTTTTCTTCTCTTATATCAAAGAATGTTTGGCTCAACAATGGCTATGAAACTTAGAACTGTTTTCTAAGAATTTTATAAAAAGGAGGCAGTGATATTTTGGGGAAGGGGTTTCAGGCATCCTCCTGGAATTCTGGTAGTAACATGACCATTAAGGAGTTGATTCTGTCCTGATACTGGCTTCCAACCCAAAGAGATTGGGATGGGGGAAGATGCATTGTAGTGGCTGTGTGTAGTGTCTACCACAGAGGCAGTGGTGATTCTATTGGGCCTCTAACAACTCCCCAGGCGCTCACGGGTCATGTCCCGCACTCCCGTCATATCTGAGCATGAATCTTGACTTAGCTGATTCTGTGAACTCTCATCCTTCCAAAAGCATAGTTTGACTCAAGTCCCTGAATGTGATTTGTATCATTTATTTAATAGATCCAGCTGATATGAAAATTTTAATGAAGAGTATGATGTTTCTGGATATAATCATATCAGGTACATGTCCCAGGCAGGATTTTAATTCTATTAAAACTATTTTGTGTTACAAGGTGATTCTTTAAATTTTTACTTCTGTTTTATTAGTGTTGTGGAGTTTGGGGGCTACTTAGCCACAGCTGAGTTACCATTTTAGACTGAGTGTAAGAGTAGAGCGCTCTGTACCTAAAAACCATATTCTTCGTGTGTATTTTAGCATGCTCTGTAGCTAAAATCCAACAGCCACACTACCTCTCAGTAAATTGAACTGACTGCTGTTTGGACACATGTTATTCTGATTTCTTTACACTCTTAAAAATAAATTCATTCCCTCTGCTTCCCCCGCCACCCCCAGGTGACCTTGGAGCTATTGTGTAGCTTCAAATCTTTGTATGAGGAGATAAAGACGCTTCCTAGTGGAGGCGTTCTGGACAGCCGTTCACCTTGATATTTTGACATTGAAGTTTGTGAAGATGAGTCTTTTATCCAGAAAATGAGTCATTAGAATGAATAAGAAGGTGCTTATAATATGCGTGACCAGACATCAAGGGCATGAGTGTTTGTCTCTTTATGTGAGAGCTTGTGTAGGTGTTTCTGGCCCAAACAATGCTGACATTCTGCTATCCTGAAGAATTGGAAATGGTACTTCTGAAAGTACCGCATTGTGGAGCTGGAGGAATGTACGCACTATTCACGTCTCAGGGGCACCATCTGCGCCTCTTCAAACATGGGCACCGTGAAAAGCTTTGTCCCGCTCTCTGCTAACTGGGGGGATGTGCGAGATGCTTTTCCTCTGCCTCTCGATGACATGGCCCTTTTAAGAAGTAGACCTGTGGTAGAAGAAGGCTCTGTCCATGTGCGGAATCTCTGAGAATAATAACCTACTCCTCGACAGGAAAAAATATGCAAATCCTAGCTGTCAAAGCCAGAGGTCCAAATTACAGTGGACAGGCTCTCCTTCGTTTGTACATAAATAGGTCAAAGTAAATATCTAGAGGCAGGAAGAGTGCCTAGCGGCCACGGTGAAATTTTTTTCCTCAGTTTTAGCTAATTTGTCTTCTTTATTCTTTTCAGATGTGGTAACGGTCAGAGCAGACCTGATTGGGAGAAGGTGGGGAGTTATTTTAGAAACTGTTCTAAAATCTTCCATGGATGTTTCCGCTACTGCCTCACGCAAATTTACTCTTCTTTTGCAGTGTAAACCTCCTCAAGTAAGTAAATCCTAAGAAATTATATATTACAGCCAAATATCTCAATGGAATATATCTGAAGTTTGCTATTCTAAAATATTATGTGTCTAAACATAAATGAAATTTTATTGTAATTAATATTCATTTTTTTACTGTGGCCTTAAATACTAATTTTCTTGGTTGAAGCAATGTTAACAGCCATCACTGTATAATATTTATTGAGCTCATTCCACTTAGCTTATTCGAAAATTCATAATATGCCCAGAATGTATTTAACAGCAACAACTTAAACAATATAATCACTCCTAATGAAGACAGCGAGTCACCATCACTTCTGACAGCGAGATATTTGGCAGAATGTATTATAAATTAGAAATTTGGGCTTTGAAATTAAGAGGTAATACACTTCTTACTGGTTTTGGTTGGAGCTGTTGAGAGCCCTGGCTCTTACTTCCACCCTGGCTTGGGGTCCCTGTCAATAGAGTTTTTTGCTCTGCAGGCTGCATTGTCTGTGTCTTTGGAGCATGGCACAGGGCTTAGCATGGTACTTAGCGCACAGCAGGCGCGCCCTGTTACCAATGACCAGCATTTACACACTTCCTGCACCACTGCCAGTGGGTCCCTTGTCACATAGCCTTTTTCCACACTTCTGATCATTTGTTCTATCTCTGTGTCAAAATCCACCCTGACTTAATATCACTCTCTAAATATCTATCAACAGATCTTTGCCAGATTATCTTTCTAAGCTTATAAGGTTTATTCAGTTCACACAAAGCACTTAGGACAGCTCTCCTGTCACACAGAATGATCTCAGAACACTCCCCTAGACAGGAGCTCTAGGGGTATCTAGTGATATCAATCCCCAAACTACTGTCTCTGCCTCAGTGTCCCAGAGGCACATTTAATTTAGCAAGTTCTAAATTTAGAATTCAACATCTCATTCTTGGCTCATTTCCTTTGATGGTGTTGAAAACTTACTCCCCTTCCCATCTCTTTTGTTCTGTGTGTTTGTACCCACTTAGGGGCGTGGCCTGGCAGGTTGTCTGACAGCTTTCTCTCTCTACCTACAACCTAAAGTGGGACTGTTAACAACGGCATTACAGCTCATTTACATTGGCCATTAGTTTCCCTAGATATAGCTCCCTCCCTGCCCAATCTACTCTATGCATCGCTGCTGACGACACCTTTGAATGGCCACAGCATCTTCCCGGTCGACTCTACCTTTCCAGGCATGTGTCTCTGCCCTTCAGTGTGTTTCTGTGTTCAGTCAAGTAGCATGCCGTGATTTCCCATGAAACACTTAAATATCCCTTCTTCCAGTCACTTCAGTTGACACCTCCTGTCAATTCTTCTGAATCTTTATTCTTCTTATAACTTTTTCTCAACTTTAATACACCTTCTTTTTCATGCATTTTTCAATTTTTCATCTAGATTTACATGGCTCCAGTATTTTATGTAATTATAGGTTTATCTTTACATGGACTCTGTCTGCCTACCTTTGCAAGAAGACTTTAAATAATATCATTCTCATCATTGTCTTATTCCTGTTTATTCTTTGAGAATTCTTTCATAGTATCATGCACACAGAAATCTAGGAAGCATTTGTCCATGTCAATAAAGTTTAAAAGGGCTTTTATCAATAATGATATGGTTACAAATTACAGAAATCTATATCAAACATAGGAAGCAAAGAACTTTCTTTTATCTTTTCTTTCTTTTTTTGTTTTCTGTTTTTTTTTTCTTTGAGACAGAGTTTCTCTGTAACTTTGAAGCCTGTCCTTCTAGAACTTGCTCTGTAGACTAGACTGGCTTTGAACTCACAGAGATCCGCCTGCCTCTGTCTCCCAAGTACTGGGAGTAAAGGCGTGCACCACTGCCCCCTGACTGCAAAGATCTTTGAATAAGGATGTGTCATAGAGTTCACAGACTGGCAGATGTCTCTCTTGGAAGCAGGGTAAATGCTACTTACATCTTTGTTTCTTCACTTGTCAGACTCTTAGCTTCTCTGAGCTCTTCTCTGTGCTCTCATGTCCCCTGGGCATCTACCAAAGTGAGTAATAGTCTCCTTGTCCAGTCCTCCAGCAGAAACCAGATAAAGTCTGAGTACCAAGCCACCTTCTCTGAGAACTCTGGCTTAATGCTTCAGTTTTGTTTTGTTTACAAATGGTTACAAAGCATTGAGTGTAGTGCAAAGTCTCATCTCCCTTTGGTCTCTTAGCACAAAATTTGAAGCAAGGTTCCTGAGAAGAAAGGAAAATAAGATAGTGCGTAGGTGTTAAACATCAGAGAAAAGGATGCAGTCTGGCTTAGGTCCTAAGAAGAATCACAATTGTTGTGACTATTGAAGATTTAAAATAAATTTGTTCTTCCTCCCTTTAAAAACAGGAAATAATTGGAGGAATTATGTAACCCTCAAGAAGGTGCATTTATCATACTGTCTTCACGCGTGGTCAATAATGATCATGGGTAAGGAAGGATGTTTCCGCATGTATTTGTGGTCATGACCTCCCCGCCCCCCCCCCCCCACACACCCAGGGTACTTACTCCGTGGAGCAACTTCAAGGAAACAGTTAAGAAGAGTACGATAGTGCTCATGTGTGACTAGAGCATTCGGGAGGTGCAGGCAACGGCGGAGCGACAACACGAGTAGGCGGGGCTGCATAATAAAATCCTACCTCAGATACACAATTCGCTGTGTCAAACAGCAATAAAAAGAGAGGAAAGAGCCCAGGAGATGGTGGCACACTCCTTTAATTCCAGGATTCAGGAGGCAGAGGTATGGGGATCTCTGTGAGTCTGAGGCCACCCTGTTACTCTGTGAGTTCTAGGACAGCTAAGGCTATACAGAGAAACTCTGCCTCCGAAAGAAAAAAAGAAAGAAAGAAAGAAGGAAGAAAGGAAGGAAGGAAGGAAGGAAGGAAGGAAGGAAGGAAGGAAGGAAGGAAGGCAGGCAAAAGGAAAGGGAGAGAGGGAGAGGAAGGCAGGCAGGCTGGGGCTCTTGTTCAGCTGGCAGTTCTTGTTGAGGTTGCTAAGCATCCAGCACAATTTTGATGGCCAGTACCACAGTACATCAACTCGGCCACTTGGCATGGTAGCACGAATATTCCCATAATCTTAGAAGTTAAGCTATAGAGGCAGGAGGATCCAATGTGTAAGGTTATCCTCAGCTACACCTAGAGGTTGATTCCAGCCTGGGCTACATGACACCTTGTCTCAAAAGGAAAAAGTTCAGAAGTGCTGTGGCCCAGTAACTGGAGTGTTTCCCTCTTTCTGTTTCTTGCTAGTTCTCTGAGTATGGCTATCTTGCCATCTTCCACCGTTACTCACCTACCACATATAGGTGATGGTGGGCACAGACAACTTTTGCCTTAACTCAAGAGGCTTCTGCATATAAAGCACCCCCATCTGTCCCTGCTGTCAAGACTATTACAAGATTTTAAGCTTGATATTATGATTGAGTTGAAATGGAGTTTGGCATCTTGAGAATGGAGAGAGTAGCTGTTACTATAGGAATAAAGAAGAAAGGAAAAAAAAAACCCACATAACCAGAGTGCAGAATGGATAAGTATTGAAGCTATATTATTATCTCTAATCCTTTTTCCGAAGTAGTAGACATACATGTAGGAACATAGCTCTCACCACGCTCAACGGTCGCAATGGTCATATGACTTGATTTAGCCAAAGAAAGGAGAGGGGGTTAACGCTGCATACAGAAGCATCAACTTCTGTCTCGTGGATTTTCTCCTTATATAACAGCACATGGGTATTAGCTTCCTCAGTGTGGGTCCTGAAATGAAGACAGCATGATGGATGACCTTCGCTTACTTTGTGTAGGATATATAATGTGAGAACAAAAAAATATTAGTTACCACAGCCCACCAAAATTATAATATGTTGCATGAGACGCGGTGGTTTATGTAACCTGGCTTCTGAAGCACTTTGTAAAGTAGTTTATAAAGCCTGACCTCTTCTGGATTTACCCCCATAAAGGAGGATTAAAGCTCTCCACATCTGAGGAGATGAAATAATAAAGTCGCACTAGCTCTTTCCAAATTTATTTCCTTCTATTTTCTCCTTCCATCTTTCTGCTTATTAAACATTGGTACAGATTCCTCAAGAATTACTTTTTTTAAAAGAGTATCTGTTGCTATATGAGAATTGAATTGCTTTGGAGGCAGAATGGGGAGGGAGAGGGGAAGGAGAGATGGGAGCTTTCTCCTGCACTTCCTCACAGCCTTACTGCCTGCTTTGGTGGGCTAGAGGCGAGCTTCTGAGGCTGCTCCTTCAGAAGAAATGGCAGACGTGATTTAATTTCCACAGTAGGAGGAAACATACCTCCAACCAAGCATCTTGTTTACCAGCTCAGCAGGAGGCTTTAGGTGCACCGAGTTTCGGAATGAGACAGGGGTTTGACTCTTGCTCTCTCACGTGTCAAATGTGATTTTGGGTTACTTTCGCAGTATCTCCAAGGCTAGTTTTCATCAGAAAAGTTGGCACATTGAGCATTGCCGCATGGAACCATGCAAGGGGAGAGTGAAGCCGTGAGCTTGTGTGAAGGCATTGGTATCGTGTCCCCTTACACCCACAAGACTCCACCCAAATCCTGGAAATCTTACTTAAAAAAATATTTTTAAGTGGTTTGTTCCTTTGTTCCTTTATTTCATAAGGTAAACTCTAGCTTGCCTATAGTTGCACAACTAGAAAAACCTGGTCTCCTGCATGGTATAAGGGTCACGCTGCCGCTGAGTCTGTGAAGATCTTTGTGTTTGGATTTGCAGGAAATCCCTTTGGATTTGTGAAAATTTCCTCTTTCTACTGGACCGAGCAGCTGGTGGGGTTCATTTTTCTTTCTTTGACACTCCAAGCCCGAAATATTTCCACTTAGCTCAGCAAAACCTAGCAAAGCATATCAAAAACGAGAAAACTATACTTTGGGGTTTGTGCTGCAATGGATTGCAGAGAAGAGTAAAACCCTAGTATGAAAGGATCAGTGCTCCATTTTGCTGAGGACTTTTCCTGCCTGGTGGTAGTGGCAGGGAATGCAGGACATGAGGGACCTGAGACCAATCATTTCAAGAACATTTGCACATCTCTTCAATGGGGTTAAGAGGTGTGGATGTGACCGTAACATCAAAGAGTTTCCCACTATCCATGAACGGGATAAGAACCCCACTGAACAAGGGGGCACAACTCCCTGGGTTTGACACTCATGCTCACCTGGCCTGCAAGCCTTTTTAGTCATAGAACAGCAAGATTTCCTTTCCAGGCAGCAAGTGACAGCATCTGGGTGTGACCAAGCAGCCACGGCATCATGGGCATTCCACAGTTTGCTCCTTTAGATAGTGTAATCCAGGAGTTTGGGGGGTGAGCAGGCTTTCGAAGAGAAAACCCCTGGGATTATGATTGCTAGAGGAAGCCCCCATCCCTCCCAGCCTTGCTGCTAACTTCTTCTAGAGACTTTTAGCTGGCGAAGAGCTTAGAAAATTGAGGAAGCTCTAGGTGTGGTCCTAAAGTCTCATGTGCGAGTCTATCACTGATAGATAAGACGGATTTGTGTTGCTCTGCCTACTTATACTTCAGTCCCTTCCAGAATAAAACGAAATTGAGATTCTAGCATAAAAGTACATATCAAGGTAATGGGGGGTAGGGGGTGGGGGGTGGGAGTGGTTTCCACTGGTTAGGAATAGTGAGTGATCTGTTCCTATAGCTAGAGCCATTTCACGGGCACATTTGGGCCTCAGTGCTATGTTTGCACCTCTTGCTATTGAAGCCAATCATGTCAGACATGAAGTGAGGTGGCACAGGGACGCTGTAATGGCGAATTTTCTCTGTCCACTTGACTGGACTTAGAATCACCATGGAGACACACCTTGGGGGCACGTCTGTGAGTGTGTTTCAAGAAAGGTTGAACCAAAACGGAAATATACATCCCAAATAAGAGATGGCGGCCCAGACTGCATAAAATGAGATCATGAGAGGAGCGCCAGATTTCTTCTCTGTCCGGCTCAATAGTCTCTCTCTGCCTCCTCCTTGTGGTGAGGGTATAAGCTCCCAGCCACTGCCCCAGTGCCTGCCTGCCCGCTGCCTCCATCCCCACCATGGTCTTGAACTCTGAATTTTTTGCGACCTTGAGTTCCAAACTAAACACTTGCTTCCTTGGTAGGTTGCCTTGGTCAGGGAGTCTTGTCACGACAATTGAAAAGTAACTGAGACACATGTCATCCCCACCATGATACACTGTCTCTTCAAATTGGGCACCAAAACAAACTCTTACTGCTCCATGTTGCTTGTTTGAGATGTTTTATAAGAAAAGTAACCAAGGCAGAGGTTTCAGTGGGGTTCACATCCTCGATTAGGTCATTTTAATCAAACGAGGAAGTTATAGGATGTCCCTATTTTCCAAGATCTTCCCAGCATCTCCAGTCCCAGATGACCCCGCATGGTATCTGACATCTACTTTTGAAATCTCAAGGAGAGATGACTCAGACCGAGTGTTCCAAGCTATGCTTAAGAGTTTCGGCCTATTTGTTCCCACAGGAAGTGAATGTCATTAGGTTCAGAATTACAAGCTGTTTTCATCTCTGTGCACAAAGTCTAATACTAAGCCTGGAAGAGGTCCAACACAATTCCATCCAACTCTATATTTACTTACTTCAATAAGCCTTTGCATTTTCTTTGGAAAAACGGGGGAAATAGTCATACCTCATTACTGGGTCTATCTGATAGACAGTGAGCATTTTAAAAGCCACCAGTTCCCCTGGACTCTTTAAATGGATGATCAGAAAGAGTCCGGCGGGACTCAGCCTGATGGATTTTTAGAGGTATTGCCAGAGTAATTTACTTTAGCTTATGCCGTGCCTTTACCCTCTTTCCTGTTTTATACCTGAACACGATTTTTATAATATACTTGTGCTTTTGTATGTTTCCATGATGTTCTTTCTTACAATCTAATTTGCTTTCGTGGTGTACTGTGCTTCCAGTCTCCAGTGGCTATGGTCTGGTTGCGTTAATATAGTGCACAGCACAGGAAATCCTGGCTGCTCTACCTGGTGTATGAGTCAGGGTTCTCTAGAGAAACAGAACCAGTGAGATGACTATAAAGGTATGCATATATATGTATATGCACATAATTCATAGGCACACACACGTGTGTGTGTGCGTGTGCGTGTGTGTGTGTGTGTGTATGTGCATGTGTGCATTAATTAAGCAAGCTTCAGAATAGTAACCATAATAGAATCCCACCTGGGAGACTGGGAACCTTGTAGTCACCAACCTTGAGGATAGGGCCTGAGTAGTTGGAGTAGTTCCACAATAGTATCAGTAGTTACCCATTCCAAAAGGCCAGGTGCCTCAATAGTCCCAGTCTGGCACGGAGAGGCTGGGAGGTTGCTGGAGTCCCTAGTCCCTAGTTGATGATGAGAGCTCTCCAGCTTGCACAGCACGGCTGGCTCTGTTTGTTTTCTTTCAACCCAGGACCACCTTCCCAAGAGTGGCCCCACCCATGGGCAGGATCCTCCCACTCAGTCTTTAACCAGGCACTGCCTTATAGACTTTGCCCCCAGGCTGATTTGATGGAAGTGATTCCCCTGCTGAGGCTCCCTTTCCCCAGGGAACTCCAGACTGTGTCAAGTTGACCTAAACCAACCAGCACAGGCTGGCATTTCAAATATATTCAGGATTTTGAAGAAAAACATTAAGGATTTTGCAAAAGTATTGTTATAATTGTTAAGGCGGAGTCATTATGGAGCGAAAATATGAGATTCACAAGTAATAATACCTTCAAAGAAATATCAGCTAGGGACAAGAGTTTCAGACTTCTTGGCAGAAATTCCGGGCAGCTCCTCCCCACTCCTGTCGGGACAATTTGCAGCTGGACAGTAGAATCCTATTTTGCAGGGTCAGGAAAATAACAGCAGCTGATCCTTCTGAGATTCTTGGCAAACCTTTCCTAACAAAAGTACTGACTTTTTAATACACCTTTGTATCGCAAGGGTAAAGATCAGTTTCCTAAATTAATAGATGTTTTAAAAATAATTTTTAAAGTATGACTGGGAGACAATGAGATTCAATTCAGCGTCACCTGGCTTCTGCACTTGTGACATTTCCCAAAGGTGTCTGAAGGCAAGCCACGTCCTCATCCAAACCCTCACCGGATGCGCCCCGTGCCAGACTTTCAAAGTGGATTAGTTCCTTCCTTCCTTGCTGTGATGTAATACTGACACGAAGAAACATTAGGAAAGAAAAGTTCACTTGGCTTGACAGTTCAAGAGCTCGTACTCCAACATGGCAGGGGAAAGAAAGCACAGTAACATCAGGGGACGCGTAGGTGGCAGAAGTGGGAGGCTTCCCATTGTGTCCACAAGCAGGAAGCAGCGCACCGGCTGGGAGTGGGCAGCACCGGAAGACCTCCGGACCCAAGTGCTCCACTCCATCTGGCAAGGCTCTGTCTCGGAGGGGATCCTCAGCCTTCCTCGGCAGTGCTGCCAGCTGAGAGTTTAAATGTGTGAGCCCCCAGGGGCCATTTCACATTCCAACCGTGATGGACACCTCCCTCTGTTTGGGGACTCTCAGCCCTAAGTACGTATTGCTCTCCTCCGTTTTGAAGAGATCAATTTAAAACACAAATGCCATGCCTCCTCTTTGGTCAATAGCAGTCACTGTCAGGGTACACGAGAACCCGGAACTCCATAAGTGAGATGTTCTATCCCTCCCTTCATCCTAGGTCGACCTTCTTTTGGGATACCACCCGCTCCCTTTATCCCTGATGATCGCAGAGTCTCCGCCATGTCCTGAGCATTCATGTCCCTTTGCCTACACATGTGTAGCTTACCCAGATGTTTGTCCCCACCTGCTTGCCTTACAGAGGAGCTTTTTAAATTGCCTTCTCACCAAAGCTTGTTTTGATTGCATCTTCCCACCCCCGGTTATTAGCAGTAGTTTCTGCTATCTAGTCCCCAAGGTACTGTCACAATGACTGCTGCCTGGAAACAAACACTGTGCCTTCCAAAGGTTTAGTACTAATGAGTCACTGTTCTGTTGGAAATTTCTCCAAGGCATTATTACACGGAATTATTACTATTTTTCCATCTTCACAGGGAGCCCAGAGGTGAGCATTTAACAATTGCCCCCAAACTGTTGATGTGATCAAAATTCACAGCTGCCAGCATCCTTTAAATCTATACGTACAGGCGACAGTATTTCATGCCATAAAAACATCAGATGAGTGTGATAGGGTGTCACGTGTTTGCAGTCCCAGCAGAGGAAGGTGGCATCCAGCCTGGGCTATGTAGCAAGTTCGGGGCAGCATGGGTTACAATAATAAATAGAACATGTAAAGGGAAACAAGATACGGTCATTTGGAGGGCGACCAATGTGTTTCAATTTCATTTCCCACACACTTTATAGCTCTGCCCACCTCACTGTGCCCTTCTTCTCTCCCATAATAACTGTAAAAAATAATAATATATATGTCACCAGTTTGTACTGAAGATAAATAATACTTAAGAAATTTAGCAAATTTGCCATAATAGTCAATACGTGCTATTTTCTTTCTCTTTTCCAAAGTTCTGCATAAACAGTGCATTTTGTGGTTCTTTGATTAATCCTCAGTCAGCCAGAAATTAAAAGCAAACGGAAGCTGTTATTAGCCCAAGCGTTCTGAGCATGGTGGTTAACTGTTGGTGCTATGTGTGTTCCGATAAACCCAGACGGAAAGGTCTGTGCTGTGCTGACATGGAGCTGGGCCTGCCAGGTCTCAGGGCCGACAGTGCTTTATGACCCATGGGAGCATCCTTATCCATCAGACAGCCGACTTCCTGTGTTTGCCTTACCCTGGCCCAGGTCCCAGAGTTCATAAGATAGGACCAGAGGTAAGCCTGTAATGCTTCAACAATGTCAGGGCAAAAGTGACTTTGTACACAGCTGACTGGGTGACGGAATGGGACATTTCCTCACTCAGAATGCTTCCAAGTTCACTTCTACCCACGGGGACAGGAGTGTCAGTCAGAAGGAAGCCACATTAATCTTGACCGTGTGAGAACACCGGGTATCTCAGGAGCTGAACTTCCCCACACAGAGGCGCTTGGATTATTTTGCTTATGGGTTAGTGTAGTGCAGGTCTCGGTCTGTTTCATTTTAAAACAGAAACAGTTTACTTTTCTGAGGCATATAAATTTTCAAGGATTTGCTGACCGTGTCAATTGTTTAATGCAGTTGGAAACTTGGGTAAAAACATCTTATAAGTAGGACCCACACAGAAGAGACACATTTAGCAGAACACAGTTCGGTGGGCCTGGAGTTGGGAACTGAGGGCTGATTTACAAATGAAGATTTTGAAGCAGTCTAGATGGACTCTAAACTATGAACGAACTTGCTGAGCCAGGGTTTGGCTGTGGGAAATGAATGCAGTGGGAACAAGAAGATAACAAAGACATGTGATTTGAGCGCCTACAGTTTTGATCATGGGACTTGGGTCTCGTGGCCATGTTGGACAGAGTGAGATGGCGGCTCACATGTTTCTTATGCATCTGTTAAAAAGTAAATCCCTCGGGATCTGGAGCTGCTGCGAAGTCCTGGGGGAATGTCAGAGACAGCTTCTATTGTCACAAACCTCAGTGTTCACTGATGTCTGCTTCTCTTAATGTGGCGAGGCTGGGATTTCATCTCCGGTACCTCTCTGTAAGTGACATCTTTCACCCAAGCCCATCAGACTTACCAGAAGTCAAAGAAGAGCTATCAAAATGATTTGTTTCTTAACACAAAACTGAGTACCTTCTTGAACATATATGTATACGTTCACCGCTGTATATTAATCATTTACTTTTGTATGTGTACATATGCATGTGTGTTTGTCTATTCATGTATGTGGGGTATACATTTGGGTATGTGTGTGTGTGTTTCTGTATGTGTGTGTGTGTGCACGCACGCCCGCACGTGTGCAAGCCAGATCGTCAATTTCAATGCTTCCCTGGGAAACTGTCCACTATGTTTTTAGAAATAAGTTTTTTTAACTGGGTGGGGCCTTAGGATCCTGAGTAGCCTGGGCTAGCCCCAGCTAGCTCTGACAAGCTCCAGGGACTTGCCTCTGTCAGCCTCTTTGGTGCTGGGATTACTCAGATTCTCTGATAACGTGCTTTTAAACGTGCTTTCTGAGGATAAAATTTAGTTCTCCCTGTTAATACTCATCTTACCAACTGGTCTACTTCCCCACGTCCCCCATTAATTGTCCATCTTGAAGTTCTCCCTTACAAATATGAGAAATGGTGGACATAGCCCATGTTGTTCTCTTCTTAACCCTCATTCTGTTATCATTGAGTTCATGTGGGAGCGAGTTCGATAGGTGTTTTACCTGCAGATGTCTCCACCCATCCATGTCTTAGCCACCCTAGATGAGACAGTAAAAGTGTCCTCTTCCACCTCTCTGCACCCCCCCCCTCCGGCGGCTGGTGGGCACAGTCCCGTGACAATATCTATCCCAAGAATTGTTTGCCATTCCATTTATTGGTTGGTTTACTGCGATTCCACACATAGGTGTCCATGTCCTGGTTCATGGGCTCCACAGCACACCTGTGGAAGTCAGAGGTCAGGTGGAGGAGTTGCTTCCTTCCCACCGCGTGAGTCTGGGTCAGCTCGGGTAGTTGGGCTTGGTGGTAATGCTCTCTGACCGCCTGACTCAGCCCACTCACCCTGCTCTGTGAATTCCGTTTCACAACTAGAAAAGCATTTTATACTTTAAATTGATTGAGACGTTAATGAACACTATCCACAGTATGTTTGCGTCTGCAAAAACTAAGCCGCGTGATTATCCTTGCAGAAAAGAAGGTGTGATCCCTTGTTAAAGCGTCTACCTGTGTTGTGTGCTTTAAAGTCAAATGAAGAATTTCTTGCATTAATACTACATATGTGGAGGAAAGTTATGACAGATTTCTTAGTTGTGTGGTATCTTTCTTGAACAATATGCCATTTTCACTTATGTAGGAGTTATGGAAGAATAAGTTCCGTGGGGACTCCACAGGCACACCCCTGGCAAGTATCTTGATTTCAGCCCATTCCTGCTTTCTGGCATTGGCACCAGATGAGTCTGCTGGGCATCCCTAGGGACACATTCTCCCTGTGTCAATGACGCCTGTGTGTCTTCAGAATGGTCTCTTTTGGGGTCTAGTCATTACTTTGATTTTATGTTCATCCTTTCCCCTAAGAAGTCACCAACTTCCCAGTCTGTTGGTGGACCCTGCAACACACACACACACACACACACACACACACACACACACACACACACACTGCACATAGCTTTATAGACATACTAAGCAACTTATGGAAAATTTTATAGATATTAACCTCTAGCTGTTATTCAAGCCATACTTTTCATATATAACAGCTATAACTATTATCCAGGTGGTAAATATGCATGCAGACGTACCAGATATCTGTATGATGAGTCATTGACTTACACAAGAAATTACAGGATACATAGTCAGGAAGTTTGAGACCCAGGAAAACTGGAGTAAGAAGTCTTTAATTTAGCCCTGTCCAGAAAAGAATGTCGAAGCTAAAAGATGGTCAGGTGGGGTGCAAGTCTCCCTTACTCAGACGTTTATTTTGTGGAGTCTGAGTCTCTTTCTAAACTGAGTGAAAGATACCTGCAGCAAGGAAGACAGCCTGCTATTTTATTCAGTCCACAGATTCCAGTGTCAATCTAGTTTCCAAACACGTTAATGCGCACCTAGAATAACACATAGCCAAATATCTGAGCGCTCCGTGACCCGGTTATTTGACATAGAAACTTAACCACGCCAGACCCCTTTTTCCTTTCCTCTGCTGCTACATCTTCTGTGACAATCTCGTGAGTATCTAGAAGTCAGAAGAGATCAACAGAGTTCATGCATGAAACCAAATTGGAAAAGAAAGATGGCTCAGTGGTAAAACAGATCACCAGAAATCAAACAGACAAAACCCTGCTTGTTCTGCAAGCCTTAAGACCCGAGTTCTATTCCCAGAACCCACATGAATGTGGAAGGTGAGAATTGGCTCTGT
Organism: Microtus pennsylvanicus; assembly: GCF_037038515.1. Taxonomy (NCBI): domain Eukaryota; kingdom Metazoa; phylum Chordata; class Mammalia; order Rodentia; family Cricetidae; genus Microtus; species Microtus pennsylvanicus. The sequence continues at coordinate 28,167,357 of NC_134587.1, read as the reverse complement.
AGAGTTTTCCTCTGATCACCACACATGTACAAAGGTGAATGCTTCCTCCTCCCCATCACTAAATCAAATTTAAATGGTGAAAAGGAACAGCTGTTGTTGGTGCTGGAGTGACCAGGACTGGATTGTATTTCTTTCTGACTATTCCTTGCTGTTTCTCTCTTCTCTTGAGTCTTCTTCGGTATTAAGGGGCTGGGAACTTAGAAACTGCATTCCTCAAATTCTCTTTAGCTGGTTCCTATTAAATTGTGCCTGCAGGAATCCTGTGTGATTGTGTGAGGAGTGAGGGAGTGGCCAACAGTTTCAGGTGGTGGCAGGTGACTGTGGCCTTCAACTGCCTTTTAGCTGTGTCTGCAGATCTGAGAATGTTAAAACTGTAGTGGGCATGCCAGGTGACCATGGGTTCCAGTGGGGTCCACAACAGCCTCAGTAGTAAATACGTATATCAGAACTCATAGAGGGCATTAGGTCCCTGTGCTCACAGATAAGTTCTAGAGAGACCTGGAATGCTAAACACACAGGGTTGTGGCATTCCCTAGCTGCATTCTTCCTCACCAACCAATGATAAGGGGAAGAAATCAACTTTGGGGACGTTTATCCTTCAGGAGATATCCTAAGAATTATATTCTAGGGGATTTTTAAGCATTTGTTCTGGTTGCCAGCATTTAATATGGTAGATTTGGTGGGACTGAGTTATCTTTGGTGGAACAAGAAAATTGATCTTTCTTAAATGATCTTTTTTAGTAAGGATGTTCCTCAAAATATTTAAAATAAAATCGCCTTGTGATTGGCCAATCCTATCCCTAGGCACACATCCAAAGGACATGAAAGCTGTACGTGGGGCCGGCAACTGTACTCATGCTTCTTGAAGCACTATACACAATGCGGAAGATGAAAACAAGCTGTTTGTGAGCCGCTGGATCAAGAAAATGTGATATATACTTCATGATAATTATAAGCAAATACTACTCTTCTGAAAAAAAACAAAAACAGTCAAATTGCCTCAGTTGGGAAAATTGTATGGAACTAAAAGTCATTATGCCTAGTGAACTAAGCCAAATACAACAAGACCACCCATGATTTTACTGGTCTGTGGAATCTGGAATAGGTGAGAGGGGAATGGTGATTGCCAAAGGCCGGGGGTACTTGTGTGGACAATAGATGGAGCAGGTTAATCAAGGGCCACCAGGTGACGGTTAGATAGGAGCAAGAAATTCTGGTGTTCCGTTTCACAGGAGGGTGATTTTAATTAACAATAATATACTTTGCATTTCAAAATCCAGGAGAAAAAAATTTGAATGCTTTCATATAATGTAACAATAGTTATTATAGGAGCTATGTGTAGCTTGATTTGAGAATAAAGCAATATGTGCATGTACTGAACCATTGCTTGGTACCCCACAAGTGTTACCTTCATGTTTCCAAGGGTTATTACCTAATAATTTAATTTTAAAAAGGCGCTCTTACAAAAATAGCACTTTTTTTTCCATCCCTCCATGAGTGTGTTTCCTCTTCAGGCAGCCCCAGGAGCAGAGGGAATCAGGTTTTGCTCTGAGATGCAGTGGGTTTCATCTGCATGGCTGCTGTTTGGCCATCTTCCCCTCAGAGAGCTGAGCAATTCAAGATATAACCAACTTAAATGCAGTGCTGTGCAGGGGTCTGTGGTTTCAGTTACCAAAAGCACACCCGTGGTACAATGCTACCAAATGGAAAATTCTAGACATAAGTACTTTGTAGTTTTAAATAGTACCTTTTTTGTCAGTAGGCATGATAAAAATCTAACACCATACCTATGTCCTATCCAGACCCCTTGCTAGTTTACCTAATTTCTATATGCTAAACTTCCACTTGGTAGACATCTGAGTTTACTACAGAACCATAATGCTTGTGTTAAGATTATTTATTTTGCTTAATAATGGCTCCCAAAGTATCAGGATATTAATGTCAAAAGGAATCAGTGTATAAGACATGGAAGAACAGATGCAGTCTGGCGCTAGTGGACATGCTTTGGGACACTGTGTAGATCAAATCGTAGTGACTATGACAAAAATGCCCGAGAAAAACCATTTGAGGAAAGGTTTAGTTTTGCTCATAGTCTTAGGGATTTCCAGCTGTGGTGGAATAAGTTGCTTCTGGTGGGGCATAAATTACAATCAGCAACTGGTGTGATTCCGTACGACAAGCAGAATGGGCGAGCTGAATAGTTCCTGCGAGTTCACTTACGGCAGTTTTATTTTTCAGAGGTCGTGACTGTGGTCTACTGGGACAACTATTGTCCACTTTTAGTGGCAGGACTGTCTTTTTTAAAACGTGGGTTTACTGCGTCATTTTCTTATGTATCTATCATTGCACTTTGGTTATAATAACCCCTCCCTCATGCCCTCACTGGTTCTGTTCTGGTAATAATCACCCCCTCTTGTTGTGGAATGTTAGTTAAAGATGTGCTATGTTTGTTTATGTTGTGGAGTGTTTGTTTAATGATGTAAAGATGTGTTAAATTTGTTTAACTCTATAAAGCTGTGTTACTTTGCCTGGCCCCAAATTCATGATTGGTCGAATAAAGAACTGAACAGCAAATAGTTAGGCAAGATAGAGAAATAGACTGGGCAGGCAGGCAGGCAGGCAGAGAGAATAAAGAGAGAAGAGAAGACGGGGGATTGAGAAAAGGAGAAGGAACGAGGATGCCAGGGGTGAGTCACCTAGCCACACAACCAGCCATGGAGTAAGAAGGCAAGAAAGGAATATGAAATAGAGAAAGGTAAAAGCCCAGCAGCATAAGGTACAAAAGCTGACTAGACACAAGTCAAGCTAAGGTAAGGCCAGGCTTTCATAGGTAAGAATAATTGTCCGTGTATTTATCTGGGAGCTGGGTAGTAGGCCACCAAAAGAATGAAAAAACCCAATAGCACCCTCTCTTCCCCTCATTAGGTCTCTTCCTTGCCTCAAATTGTTCCCTGTACCTTCTCCTTTTTAAATTTAGAACTCTTCTAGATTAAATTTTATTTTTTTGTGATTCCACATATGAGAGAAAATGTGATCATTATTTTTTGAGTATGTTTTTTTTGTATGACCTCCAGTTCTGTCCATTTACCTGTAAACAGTGTAAACACGGCTGCATGTGAAAATTCTGCATTAGTACAGTATTCATGTTGGTGTTGATCTGGTTATAAATGTGGCTCCATGGGGGAAAAAATCTCAAAGTTTTAGAAGGAGAAGCATAGAAGATAAATGGACTCATGGCCACTTCAGGTCACCCAAGTGCAAGTGCAGGTATAGTCTATAGCATTAAGATCGCAAATCTATCTGCCTGTCTATCTATCTATCTATCTATCTATCTATCTATCTATCTATCTATCTATCTATCTTTGATATAGGTGGAGGATTTGAGTACATTTAAGACTACAAAAAAAGAAGAAAAAAATCCTCTTATCTCAAACCAGAAGTTTTCTCTACATTTCAGAGAAGTTGCTAGATAGGAAGTGGTCTTACCAGGCCGTGCTGTACTTAGTGATGCAATCAAACGCATCTGATCTGGGGCACAAAGTGGGGTTAAGGGAGGTTAGTATTTGGGGAAGAGGTGCAGTCAGTCTTTTCCTAATTTAGGTATGACTTAAGGACATTACAAGGCGACTGAGAATGGGGATCCCTGGACATAGGTCCTCTCGCTCTTGCCCTTTCAGCAGCAGCTTACAGTGCTTTACAGACAGACTCTTTCTTTCCGCCTAGCCCAGGCCTCAGACGTTAGAAGAGATTTGAAGAAAGGATTCTGCACAAGGATGGAGAAGAGAAACGATCAAAACAAAATCAAAGAGCGGGCCCCCAAACTCACGAATCAGGAAAAATATTTTGATGTGATATTTAAGAAAAGTAAATGTAGTATTAAAATGTATATATTGGGGACAAGTTAGGTGGCTTATGGAGGAAAAGCGCTTGCTATGTAAGTCTACTGGATTCAATCCCCAGAACCCATATTCTACCATGCTACTGGCAGGTGTAAGGTGAGAGTCAAATCCACAAAGTTGTTCTCTGATCTCTCCACACAGGTGCTGTGGTACGTGTGTGCTCACACACACATAACATGGATGCATACATAATAATAATAATGGGAGTAATAAACAATAAACACCATAACAATAGCAACAGCAGTGAATATTTTAAATGAATGAACAATCTAGAACGGTGGTCTTCACAGCGGTAGAAACCCTAAGACAGAAGATGGTACCAGGGACTGGGGTATTGTGGTGATGGGCCAATTATGTTTTTGCTTGGAGGAATGTGGACTTTGGGGTTTTGGGTTAGGAAAGAAGCTAAATGTTTTAAGAGGGTCTTAATGGACCATACTAGTAGGAATCTGGAAGGCAGTGCTGCTAAGGGTGATTTGAACTGTGGGGACGGAGGAAAATAGTTGTATGTGGCCTAGAGATCATTCTTGTGATATTTTGACTTAAAGATATAGCTGTTCTTTACTCTTGAAAAAATCTGACTGAGGCTAAATCGAAGAGATTTAGCTTAATTATGTTGGCAGAGAGAGAGAGAGAGATCTCTAAAGGGCCTAGTATTGACTCTGCCTTGTGGTTATTAGCATTCACTCTTATGTAGATCTGTAATGAAAAGGAGCAAGCTAAGTAAAGAAAAATTCAAAATGTGCACATTAAGGAGAAAGGAGGTACCAGGATGTGGAATAGAACTAAATCCTGTGTTCAAGGAGGTATACAGACTAGAGAAACATCTAGTGTAAAATGGAATATAGGGTGTGGTGACCTGGTAAGATCCCAACTTGTGAAAAGCTTTTAACTTGTGAAAAGGAATTAAAGAAAAGTTTCGGGCCTGTTGTGGTGGTGCATGCCTTTAATCCAAGGGCTCTGGAGGCAGAGGCTGGCAGATCTCTGAGTTTGTGGCCAGCCTGATCTACAGATTGAATTCCAGGACAGCTAAGCTTAGCTACTAAAGGAAACCATTGAAAATAAAAAGCTGGTGAAAATGTGTTTGAACAAAGGAGTCACGTTCCGGTTCCAGCAAGCAGCAGAACGTGTCAGCTTTGGCCTCATGATTGTGGCTTTAGAGTCAAGGATAGAAGAAAAGAGCTATGGAATCTCCCTCACTGAGGCCAGGCAGGTGTCAGGGGTGTCCCTGCATGGAGGCCTGGGGAGGCCATTGAATGAAGCTGTGAAGGTGAAGCCTGGATTGCCCTGGAGACCCCAAGATGTTAGAGATGCCAGAGTCATGGGGTACCTGCTGAGGAGAGCTGCTTGCAGGGAGTGGAACTGGCCCAAGAGAGAGAGGTGTGTTTTACTTGAAAGCAGTCAGAGATCTAGAGTGCTTTGACATCAGACTCGGAGATGCAGAGTTTGGAGTTTGGCCAACTGGTTTTCGGTCTTGCTTTGGTCCATTTTCTCACTAGGCTCCCTTTCCTCCCTCTTGGAATGGTAATGTATATTCCATGGCATTGCTTGTTGTAGGTATGTGATCTGCTTTTTTATTTTGATTTTACAGGGAATTACAGCTAAGAGATTGCAAGAATCTCAGACCAGACTTTGGCCTTTGGACCTTTGAAGAAATTTGAGACTCTGATAGACTATGGACTTTTTTAATTAGATTAAATGCATTTTGCATTATGATATGGCCACAAGTCTATGAGGGCCAGGGGGTGGGATATGGTGGCTTGAATCAAAATGGCCTCCAAAGGGAGTGGCATGCTAGGAGATGTGGCCTTGTTGAAGTAGGTGTGGTGTTGTTGGAGGAAGTGTGTCTCTAGTGGCCTGCTTTGAGGTCTCAGAAATGTAAGCCAGGCCTAGCGACTCATTCCTGCTGCCTACTGCCTGCTGCCTGCTGACTGAGATGTTGGATTCTCGCCACCTCTTCAACACTGTGCTGTCATGTTTCCTGCCTTGAGGAGAATGGATTAAACTTCTGAACTGTAAGCCAATCTCAATTAAATGTTTTCTTTTATAAGAGTTGCCATGGTCATGGTGTCTTTTCACAGCAATAGAAACCCTAATGAAGACAGCTACAGAGAGAGAGAGAGAGAGAGAGAGAGAGAGAGAGAGAGAGAGAGAGAGAGAGACTGAAAAAGCCTTCTGGGGCCTTCATGCAAAGTATCTCAGTATCTCTTAGGGAATAGCACAGCAGCAAGCAGGTCAGGTGTCTTCATTTCTCTGCCATCTTCCCTTATTTTTTTGGGCTTAGGCTGGAGACAGCACACATCACGGCATTTTGTGCTTCCCTCCTGTCTCAGATAAGTGGAAGCAATGAGTTCAGACTTCATTTGGAACAGGATTGGAATGGAGAGGCAGTGCACACGCAAATCAATCAACTCATCTGTTAGCTAAACGCTCGAAGCCAAAGACAGAAAACAGCTGGGTTCCTAAGGACTCTTAACATGTAAGCTAATTTTTCCAAGCTATTTTGTGAAGCATGTAGGACCAGAGATTAATGTGATGAGTTTTTCCTCTAGTTATGATTGCGTTCTAAGGATAAGAACAAAGACAGTTAGAGGCGTCACACACTGCCTGTAGCAAGGCAATTCCTCACTGTCAGTCTGCAGGAACCAGGTCACTATTAAACTCAGAGGCAAATCTAGGGAATTAATTTAAGGTCATCAGCCTTCCCATGTGTTGTGTGGCGTTTTAAACCAGTAAAGCTGAAGTGATAAAGGAGGTTATAAAATCGCTTTTAATTTTTACTTGTAATGTAAAATCTTGCTTTCCCCCTTCCTCTCGCCTCTACCCCCTCTGTCCTCCTAATTATTAGTCACAGGAGTTTGGGGCCTTTACTACCCCTTTCCTATTAATTCTTTGACTAAGGGATTTTGGGTTTTTTTTACCATACAATTTGCATTCTCCACAAACTGCCTAAATATATGTTAGTAAGAAGTTCCAGCTGCTTGGAGGACAGCATGCTTTAGATAAACTACTTGGAGCTTTTGCCTATGAATTACCCCCCTGGAATGGAACTTTAGGTTTATCCAATGGCATTTATGCAGTTTAGGTCAGTCACTCAGCAAGATAATCCCATCGAAAATATTCACTGGGTGTTGATATTATTGCTGATATAAGGTGCTAGAGTTGGTGCTGGAATATGGCTTTTCTCCAAAGAAGGAATTTTAGTTCAAGCATTTTTAATAATCATCAGCCCGTCTATAAAATTATCTAGCAGATATTCAGAGGAGCTGATGTATGCCAGCTCCTGGCAGCACCCCTATCTCCTTCAGGGATCAAGGCATATAGCGAAAAGATTCCTGTGAAGTAGATATTTTCATGTATTATGGAGCATCAACACTAGGATAAAAAACATGCTGTCCAGGATCAGAACCTCATCCCTCCCCCAAGCAGAGCAAAACTGAGCAAACAGCTGAGTAGATAAGAACACCAAAAACTTCTTTGGAAGTGAAGTTAATGTCTTTTAATGAGTTCCCGCTTCCTGATGGATGCAAGGGACAGAATTATTTCACTAAGGTAAAACCAGTAAAAGGAAAAGGTAAACCAAGGCAGCCATTTGAAGCTGACAGCATAGGGGGCCAAGTCACAAACAAGCCCATGGGATAGTCCCAGGTGTCTGTGAAGCCTGTGGTCCGAGGGACATCTTTTGACACTCACTGAGCAATCTGAGCATTGAACAGATTGATTCCCGTCATAATGACATCCACTTTGTAATGCTGTCCCTGCAGCTGACACTTCCCGTAGGTTTAGCAAGTTTCCCAGTGGCCACCAGGTATTATGGAGCAAAGCCAAGATTACCATCTTTGTTTAACTTGATGTCTGTGCTCATACGCACAACACACAGTGTTAGCAGCATGTAAGGGCTTACCCAACTTAACACCAAGTGTGGTTCTGTGGGCAAAGTGTTTAGATCTAAATACAGTAAAGTACATGAGAAGCATTTAGGAAGATCACACATCTAATTTGTGTTCTTCCACAACATATTTCATTTCTGTGTAGTTATTGCCTTATGTGTTGTCACTACCCACTTCGACACCATTTCCTGTGCAGATATTCCCATCAATGCATGTTTACTAAAAAGTGGAAGAACGAATATTTCCCAAAACATGCTTTAGAGCTAGGTACTTATACATCATCATTAATATGACTTCTTTCTTTTTACTTAGTGCTTGGCTATGAGACAAGATAAAAAAAAAAGATTCAACTCCTTGCAATTTCTGATTTGATATCCATATAATGCCAAAGTGTCTGAGATTAGGCAGAGAACTGAATGGGAATTCTTAAATGTATTCTCAAGCACTTCTTAGTGTTTGACAAATAGGATACTCAGCTATTGCTTCCTGAATGACCTCATCATAATTATCCAAAAAAATAATGAGCATGTCTTTAGTGAAAACAACCCATGGGAAACTTGGGGTTGTTAGTGGCATTCAGGCAAACACGGTGGGGGTTGGGGATTCCAAATGCTGGGCCTTATGCTGGGTATGTTTGTTTGTTTTCTTTTTATATATATATACAACACTGCATCAAGTTCTCCCCACCACTTCCCCAGCACTGTCTTCAATGCCCCACATTTGGGAGCAAGACCGAACTCCCAAAGGAGTTAAATAAGTTATGTCATTAGTTTCCCAAAGTTTCATATTAAGCAAGAAACCCTGGATTTCAATGTAAATTCAAAATTCCAATTTCTAGGACCTTTCTTCAGTATCTCTTGCCTGGAAATAGCCATTTAAAATGGTCCACCATAGTCTTTTGCTTGGATAATAATATGTAAGTTCATCTGCCAAACTCTTGCTGCCAAGACACTTCTGGCAAGTTCTACACTGTCTTTCTTGCATAAATCACATATTCAAGGCATTAGACATCTCCATATTTAGGTTCATTTCTGTTACGTGGATCTAGGACATAAAGGTTTATGAAAAGCAATTATCAATATGGAGTCTCTCTTAATCTGCCCAGTTGCTTCATAAATACCTGATGTAAATAAACCTTTATTAAGGATCATCAAAATCTTTGACTTTTTTCATACAAATAATTCCTATTTCGTGTGTGAATGTGTGTGTGTGTGTATGTGCACTGAGATTTGAACATAGGGCCTCATGCCTGCTACACAAACACTCCAACAGTAACCTATATAAACAGAATACACTAATATTTTTGTTACAAATGAATTTTTACTAGTTTACTAATATCATTTGAATATGTAGTAACAGAACAAAAAAAATGGCTCTCAACCCTCAATTGTGAGCTAGTCTTGATCAGCAGCCATTCTCCTGGGGGATGCAGGAGTGGACAAGAGACTTGCCCAAGGATTAGGATCATTGTGGACTTGAGGCACCAGGGAAAGCCTTTGGAAACAGCATTGTGCCTGAGTGGAGTTTATTAAAGGGAAAAGAAATTCAATCAGCAATGGAAAACCTATGGCTTGTAGAAGTCAGTTCCTATTTTGTTTTTAATTCCTTCTATAAGCTATCATAATGAACAAGGGCATTTGATTTTCTGCAGTTATGTCACTTTTGCTTGTCCCTTTACAATATTTTCCTGTATGTTACTCGTCTTTCTGGTTTCCAGGCTCTGGAGTGTTAAGGCCTGCGGGAGACCAGCAGCAGCCAGAGAAGCGTGAAGATGCTCTGGAATGTATCTTCAGCAGTTCCTCAGTCCATTTGTCTATTGCCCGTAGATTATAGACCGTGATGCTCTCACAACTTCCCGAGGTTCCCAGTTCAGGACACAGGGCTCCTCCCATATCCTAGTCAAACTGATCATTGCAATCTCAAGCAAACATCTGACTTCTGATGCTTCAGGATTGTTGGCTGTGGTCTTTTATTCTGGGCTTATATGGAAGGAAACAGGTTCAAATTCCCATGAGTCTTACTTCACAACAGTAACTTTCTCCCTTGGAAATTGATTTTGAGCCACTGGTCTTAATAATTTGTAATAGGAAAAAATATATTACATCATAAAACTAAATTCATAATTATTTTAACTATGGAATATACCTTAAATATCAGAGATGCAACATTTCTATAAGAGATCTTTCTTCTAACTGTATCATCTGTTACCTAACCTCTCACAGGGAATCTCTTCACAATTTCCTATTATAAGGAACAATTCAAAATGTATACATAAATGATCTGAACTGCACTCAATAAGGAGAATAATAATAATGATAATGATAACCATAAATAATGATGATAGATACTTGATACTGTATTTGAGCTGAAATGTTACTTCAAAAGATCTGATTTTCTGGCATCCTAGCATCTATCAACTCTGGGTATTAAAAAATAAATAGTGCTAGCATAAGAAGAAAAATGTGTTCCAACATTTGAAAAACAAGAGATGTTTGCAGGTATATCTTTATCATAATTAATTGGCCTTAAATATCAACAGTTACTAGGAAGATACGACTAAAATATAATACTTCAGGCTAGTTTTGAAAATCAGGCTTAATTTTTGTATTTTCATTCAATTATAAATGCAATAAGAAATCTTTAAAATTTTTGTGATTATTAATTTATTCTATGTATATGGATGTTTTGCCTACAAGTATGTCTCAGTAGCAAGTGTGTGCTTGGTACCTGTGGAGGTCGGAAGAGGTCATCAGATTTTCTGGGACTGGAGTTACAGAAAGTTGTGAGCCACTTTGAAGATGTCAGGAATTTTACCCAGGTTGTTTGGAAAAACAGCTGGTGCTATTAATTGCTGAGCCATCTCTTTAGCCCATCAGAAGGGCCAGATATTTTGAAAGATCGCAAAAACTAGACAATGCTAAATGGATAATAAAGGAACAAAAAATGATATAGTAAGGAAAATTTCCATAGATGAAACCTTCCCTTCCCAAGAATAATATTCCAGCCACATATGATATGCTAGCAAAGTCTTTTACTGAAAGACAATTCCACAAACAAAGCCCTACAACCTCTAGATATTCCAGAAATCAATACGAGTACAGATGGGAACACTCTTAGACATGGTCCCATTCAAAACCCATGTTGGAAGTCTTTGGGAATAATGATGTATCCTTTCATATGAATTTTATAAGCGTTTTAAAATAAAACCTAATTGGTTAATTGTTGTGGAAGTTCAGAACCAAACTACTTCTGTGCATAATTAGAAAACATGATGAGGGGGCCAAGCTCAAAAACATTTTAAGAGCAGCAGTAGTTTTTAATGTTTGATGTGTGTTGTTGAAGAGTCAAGGAATCTCTGGGAGGCATAGAAGACAAATGGCAAGCAGCGCTTTTAAAGGTCGTATGTGAACATTTTAGCACCAATTTCCAAGGAAAGAATAGACCCGTAAGCACTTTCAGCCGATATTACGATGCTTTGCATATATTATGAATTTTGTTGAAACATCTATGTATTATCATTAGGTAAGAGAAAGAATGCAAGGACTACCGTCTAATTTTAACCTGATGGCTCTCATGTGACTCTCAAGATTCCTATGCATGCATTAAGTGGAAAGATTTGGTTTTTAATAAGCAATCTGGCGACACAAGTTATTTTGCCTGTGTCCTTGTCAGGTGTCCTCGGGGAGGGGGGAATTGAGTCTGCAGAGTTCTTGGGCAGCCTTTGCCCTAGTTTGGATCAGGAATGTCTCCCCAAAGGCCCATGTGTTAGAGGCTCTTTTTTTGTCCCCAGCCAGGTGTCTCGGGAAGGTGGTAAATACAGAAGAAACCTTCAAATGATATTGACGTATTTGGCAATTCTTGTATACGAGGCAAATGTATCCTAGGGAGTAGGAAGAGCATGGTTGAATTCCAGAGATTTCCCAAATTCATTTATTGATGATCTTTTCTGACACTCCACATTAATCCTTTAAAATCTAGAATTTCCCAAAGCAAAATTTAAAACATGCATTTCGTATCTTTTCATTTTTCATACTATTCCTAGTTCCCAGACATTAAACAAGAGCCGAAGATGCTTAAGGAATCCACATTCTAGATTTAAAATGCCCCCAAATATCGATGATTTGATTAAGATAAGGAATCTCATGTTATATTTGCTCCATTCCGAAAATCGTATGTTGGGAGTGTTGCTGACTGCCACATGTAAAATAGTATCATGTGTCTGAGCTGCAATGCTTTGACTTTATGTGACTATCCTTGTCATTACCATCAGCATCAACATAAGTATGTAACGTCACAGTATGCATGTACTATATGTGACTTTATTAGTCCTTGTCTTGGCTGACTAGCCATGTCCATTAATAGGTATCAATTCTGTCCACTTTTGCATCTTCCAATATTCAGAAGATAATCTGTATGACTCCTTAACATCGTGATCTTAAAATTTAGAATCAGGAATCCCTGGTGAGTTTAATGAAACTTTTAAAATTTTAGGCCAAAGCAGGAGTTGTTTGGGATAAAACAAACACAAGTAAAAAAAAATAACTAAAAGAACTAAATCATGTAATCAGGGATCATGCTGGGTATAGCTGCCAATCAAGCAGGATCTACTTGCTCCCTCTTTTTGGAGAGACTGCATTCCTGGGAGGGAAGAACGGGCTCAGGCAGGGATTGTGTAAAAGTCTATGCAAATACAAAGCAGATCACTTTCCCTTGGCTCATCGGGCAAGGCCTTGGGGCAACCTTTATCAAGGAGGTGCTTCTGATTTGATCCGGAAGCACCTGTAATAGACTGATTTGAGAGAGGGTGAAAGGAAATGGTAGTTCTGGAAGAGAAAACATTCTGTCAGAGGTCCGAGCTCAAAATCAGTTGAGCAACAGGAGCATTCCATAGAGAGCCTCGGCGCTGCCACAAGCGAGGTTTGCCTGCTGCATATGGCAGTGGCATTGGTGAGTTGGAAAAGAGCAAGAAGAACGAGGTGATATGGGTAAAATTGCAATGGGAGGCAAGAACGGGCACAATAAATGCAAACAGCCTTCTTCAGAACTTTAGCTGCAAAATGGAAAAGAGTTGTAAGACAAGATAGTTCTTTTATAAAGGAAAATCCTTCACACTATCAATTAAACTAAAGTATTATTGAATATTATACGGCATAATATTAATAGGTAAAATGTATGATATTATATTTACAATGGCTTGAAAGAATATTTCAAAGGAAATGCCCTTTTCTTCAACTCTTAAATATTTGAATAACATAAATATTTGAATTCGTGCCAGTGTTCAATATTAAAAATTCTTATTTAGCGTATTCCTTTTCAACTTCCTCCATTTCTCATAACTGGCAAAGTCAAATGTCTCTCCTAAGGGCAGATCGGGCTCCACAGCTTCACGGCTTTCAGTCATTTTTGTTATCAAAAGCCTTTGAGATTGCTGATTTACACAACCACTGAAGAAAAAGTATTCAAACTGCCCAAAACTAATGAGGGCAAAGGTTTGGGCAGGAGTTTCACTTTCCCTAATGTTTCCTTCTATTTTTTTGGCCTCCAAGCCCTCCCATGTGGCTTCCTTGCTTTGTTTTATTTTAAATCCATGGCCTCTTCTTCTTGAATTGTTGTTAGGAATGTGTGTGTGTGTGTATGTGTGTGTATGTGTGTGTGTGTATGTGTGTGCATTTTAAAATACATAAACACAACATGTCCAGTCTGTATGTTATTTGTGTATACATGTTTTCAGAACTGTTAGCTCACTGTTAGGTAAGCAGTTGGTGTGATCTTCCCTGGGGATGATGGCTTCTTCCACTTGCAGCCTTCCTTGGTTGCCTGTTGTTCATTGTCTAGGGTGGTGCCATGTTTCTTTTCTACTGAGAGGGAATTGAGTGATTGGCCTTAATATCCAACCAAGAGTTGCTGTGTAGAAATATGGAGCATGAATGTGACAGAGAGAGAGAGAGAGAGAGAGAGAGAGAGAGTCCTGCCCTCACATTGGAGTCGCCTGAATCCGTCCTTCCCCATTACAGATGTTCCACTTAGTGGTAATACAGTCCCGTTGTCGGAGTCAGAAGAATATGCTGTGAAAAACTGAAGCGGGGGTCTATCTACTGTTCAGCAATCATGCGTGGAAACAGGAAATGTGAGACTCTGGCATGCATGCATGAAGAATGGTGTACACCAGTGTACAAAGCTGCTCCTGAGGGTTAATTCCAACCAGTTTCTTGTCTTCTTAATGGAGCTCATATCCCAATGACTGTAAACATTGGGCACAGTTGACTTTATGTGCTGGATGACAAAGATTTCTCTATTAGAATACTTTTGTTCTGTCTCAAGTGTGGCTTGAAACAATAAGTTGGAAATTTCCATGCTTGAAATTCATCTATATTTTCATGAAGGGAAGGGGAAATGAGAAAAAGAGACAGAGATCTTATTGAGAATACTGGACAAAATTTATGTCATAAAATAATAGCAGAACTTAGTCTTGGCTATGCGATAAACAAATTTGGAGAAACCGTACATCTGTACTTATAAGAAAATGGCAGTCTTGGGACTGGGAAGATGGCTTCATGGTTAAGAGCACTTGCTTCTCTTCCAGAGAACCTGAGTTTGGTCTCCAGCACCCACATGGGGTGGCCCACAAACACCTATAATTCTGGCTCCAGAAGACCTGAATTTTCTGAGGGCACTTGCACTTGTGTGGAGATACTCACAAGAAGACACATAGGCATGGCTACGCATGGATTGAAATACTTTAAAAATTTTAAAAAAATGGTAATCTGAAATTACTATGACTGACCTCTTTATAAACTATAGACAAAGGATTTTTTTTTTTTAACATCGGGCTGCAGTTTCCCCTCCCTTCTCTCCTCCCAGTCCCTTCGCCTCCCAATCCACTCCTCCTCCTGTTCCTGTTCAGGAAAGGAAAGGTTTCTTAAGAATAGCAACAAAACATGGCTTATCAAGTGGCTGTAAGACTAAGCACCTTCCCATGCATTACAGCTGGGCAGGGCAACCCACTCGTATGGGGAGTAGGGTCCCAAAAGCCAGTAAAAGAGTCAAAGACAAGAGACAGCCCCTGTTCCCACGGTTAGGAGTTCCAGAAGAGGACCAAGTTACACACCTGTAACAAATATGCAGAGGACCAGTGGTCGGTTCAGTCTCTGTGAACCCCTACGAGCCCAGGTTATTAGATTCTATGAGTTTTCTTGTGGTGTCCTCGACCCCTCTGGCTCCCACAATCCTTCCTCCCTCTCTTCTGCAGGATTTCCTGAACTCCACCTAATGTTTGGCCGAGGGTCGCCATCCTTTTCCATCAGCTGCCGGATGGAGCCTCTGTGCTGACAGTTGGGGAAGGCACCAATCTATGAGTGTAGCAGAATATCGTTGGGCATCATTGCATCGACACTTTTTCCTCCAGTTGTGTTTGGTTCTATCCTAGGTCTCCGGGTCATCCAGCCTGTGGGTCCTGGTGCTCCAAACATTATCAGGGATAGGCTTATTCTCCTGACATGGGTTTTAGGCTAGAGACCCAGAGAGACTAGGTGACAAGAAAGGTTCAAGGGAGGATATCTGGATCTCTCTGGGAAGGTGAGATAGAAGAGATTTTGGAAGTGGACTGAGGGCAGGTGGAAAGGGAGCGTGTGATCAGGTTGTGGAGAGGATGGAGTGGGAGAATACTGAGAGACTCAGGTAAAAGGAGGCATTGCGGGGTCAGGTCAAAAATAATTCAGGATGGCAAAAGTCTAAAATTCAGTATACAATGTCAAAGAAACAGGACACTACTTCATCTTCTTCCAGAGTTATAACCCATGTCTCAGACTCTGATTCAATTTGATATTCAGCAGACAAGCCAGAAATGGAGGGAACCTGGGAACGCTCTTTGTTCTGTGTTCCGTTAGTTCAGTGTGAGCTGAGATAATATACAAATCAGTTCTAGTTCATTATTTCCTAAAGGGATGAAGGCAGACAAGAGTTTTCCTTGTTTAAATTTCAGAATAAGAAGAGAATAGCCCCCGAAACAGATAAGATTGAGGAAGTGACAAAGGAAAAACCAAGCCTTTCACAGGATCTGTTAGTGATGTTTTAATATGTATGAAACACCCAGCAAGAGAAACCACCCAGGTCTTTGTTTGCTATTATGATAAAATATCGGCTCGCATTGCACAGTGCACACCAGTGTGCAGAATGCTTTTGTTTCCATAACTCGTCATTCTCACAGCCATCTTACAAACTAGTCCAAAGCGTCTGACATCGTCAGTTCTCAGATGGAGAACATGTAAGACTCAAAAAGCCATCCGAATCTTAACTGAGAGCTATTTGCATATAACGTTGTGATTCTACGGTGAGAAATTTCACATTGCCTTGGACTTAATTAATTTACTCTGATTATATTAACTGTATCAGGGTACATATGGACACAGGGTGGAAATAGAATATGATGCTACTAATTCTACTCCGATGAAATTTATTCTTTACTTTTGAATACCAAAATTATAGCATAAAAATAACACCTATGGGTTACACATTTTTCACATGTGCCCTCCTCTGAGCAGACAGCCCCTTGCCCTGACTTCTGAGTACCTTTGAGGACAGATGGAACAGAAGTAAAAGGCTAGACAGAAGGTTCTGTTGAGAAATCAAGTTGCAACTCAGAATTTCTTATCTGCATGCTATAGCAATTCTAAATAAAGCCAACTTACAGATCACCTTCCCTGCCGAGGTGAATAGATCCCATTGCCCAACTTCTCCTCCCTGACTACTGTCCTCCTTTGTCATCAATTTTGCATCACATGTGACACTTGGATTTCCTTATCAGAGCCACTCTATATAGTATATCGTAGAGTAAAAAGTAGTAAGTAGGATTTTCCTTAAATTGTCTCTGAGAGTGAGAAACTAAACTCTTGGGAAGTACACATTTGTATGATCTTGAGAGTGTGTCCTCTTCTACTTTTATAAAATGTTCGTCTAGTAATTTCATGACATGTATCTGAACGCAGTTTATAAATCTGACAGAAAATAGGGTATGTAGTAAAGGGGCAGAACCCTGGCTCGTGTGCATGGTATATGTCTGTCTTATCTCACAACATAAGGGGATAAGCTTGAAGCTTAAAAAAACACCTATGAAATAGTAAGACATAACCAACACCCAACCTTGCAGTCAACAGAGGTTAAAGAAACCACTGGCATGAAGTCAACTGAGTTTAACTCTCCATTTTTGTTAAAGTTAAGGATATTCTTATTTTATAAAATTCATTAACACTTGTTGTGATGTCAGTAAGTAAATTAATAAATATGGACACTCTTACACCTGGTACATTCAGTGAACATTGCTGCAAGGACTACTCAAAGAGCTGAACAAGATATAAAAATATATCTCATGGCATTTGGGAGTTAGTAAAATAATAAACTGTTATTTCAGTAAGGTTTGGCTAGAAACTCACATATATAGATGCAAAGCCAGAGTTCTGGAGCTGTTTTTCCTCTAGGTGCCGTTTCTGGTATCTACGACATTAGATAAGAGCTGGGCATTTAACAGTATTGTGAATTATCTTTAATCTAGTGATGCAAACACATTTCTCAAGGGCAAACCCTGGGGAAAGACCTTTATAGACAGTTAATCATGAACACTGGGAGTCTGGATTGGCTCCAGATCTTGAAGTCAATAGAAAATAGATTTTAACACATTCATGCCATGTTACAGTTATAGCAAGAGGTATAAAAACTAAATTCCAAATCTCAACTAAAATAAGGAACATATCAAAGATGATCTCAAAGTAGTTATAAGACTAAAAGATATCATAACTAAAGTTAAGATGTAAGTAAATGCTTAATAGTAAATTATGCCCAGCAGAGTAACTCATGAACAAGAAGTGAGAGACAGAGATGAATCGGTGGCTCAATGGTTAAGAACAATTCACTTGCTGTTCTTTCAGAGGACTCAGGTTTGATTCCTATCGCCCAAGTAGTGACTTAACAAATGTTAAAGTCTCAGTTCCAGAGATTCAAGCATGCTCTTCTGGCCTCTGTGCATGTCAGGCATGCTCAGAGTGCACACACATGCATGCAGACAAAACACTCAGACTCACAAAATGAAATACATCCTAAATAGAAGAAATAAGAGAGAAAAGGACTAAACTAAGTGTGGAGAGGTTACAGGACGAAACACAGAACCGTGTGAGAGGCAGAGACATACAGCGAGAGGGGTGGATGCGTGTAACAGATGTCCACTGTGTCCTCAGAACACTGAGTAGAAGCATGTTGAAAAACAAAACACGACTATACATCCTTCAAAACTCGAGGGAAACATGACAACAGTTGCACAAAATAAATAAATTTTTAAAAGTGAAAGAAGTACCCAGACAAATAGTGTACCAATCAAGTAAAACTGGTTTTATTTTTAAAGAAAAGGGAGGGCGTAGCCTTAAAAGTAGCGAGAATTAGAATGCAGCGTGCATCTAATGAACAGAAACCCAGTTGGAAACCGAGGATATCACAGAAGCACTTTGAATTTGTAGAACATGGAATAACATTGTACAAGTCGGAAACACACAAACGTACATCCAAAAGAATACTTCCGCTCTACATTCTGTAATCATCTGACCCTCAAGAATTGCTAATAAAATAAAGTTATTTTCAAAGTTTTCTTTAAATAATCAGGTAAAGGCCAATATTTATATAGATCCTACAGATTTCAGTTTTGGTTAAAGGAAATCCATTTGAAACCTGAACTCCAAAGAAGGCAAGGGTCACGTCTAAAGAGAGAGCAAAGGAAACAGCACTGATGTATTTTAAATAATTAATAGTGATGGTTTGAGGGTTCATAAGACTGTGCAGACTTTAAACACACGACAGCAGCAGACTGAGGCCGCAAGAAATGAACAAAGACACCCTAAGGTTACTCAGACGACACTGCTAAAGCGCTTAGCAATTACTCTGAAGGTCTTAATGTGCTGATGGATTCAGGCTTTGATAAATGAAGGGTACATATTATAACGTCCATGTAACTAGGGGAAAATCTAAACATAGAATATACCAAAGAGCTGGGAAGGTGGTTCCTTGCAAACCATACCTCCTTGAAGGCATGGCACATGAATTCAGAACCCAAGCATCCAAACACAAAGCCAGGTATTGTGGCACATGTCTGTAATGGCAGGGCTGGTGTTGGGGTGGATCCCAGGAGCTCACTGTCTCAGCTACAGATTGAATGGGAAACTCTGTCTCAAAAAATAAGGTGCACAGAGAAACCCTGTCTAGAAAAACCAAAAAAAAAAAAAACAAACAAAAAAATAAGGTGCAACTACTATCAACTTTTGACTTCATGTGCACCCAAGCATGTACACTGCATGTAATGAAAGAAGATAATAAATGAAGAGAAAGAACAAAAGGCATTGCATAAATATGAGCTAAGTTCTACACTAAGGAAGGTAAATTTCCAAACTGAAAAGTAAAAAAGACATATCAATCTCATCAGCTTACAAGAAGGTTGAAAATAGAATAGAAAAAGAAATACACGTAGACACTGGAAGTATGTTATTATACTATTGACGGAAGCAGACTCTGAAGAAGTATTGTAAGAGGTTATAAAACAGCCCTTGATAGTAAAAGATTCACTTGGAAAATAAATTCTAATTTATATGTACGTAATTGGTGACTTCAAAGTCATTGCATAAAACATGAGATGTTATAGTTACAAACAGTTCCACAATTATAACGTCGAATTGGAAACACACCCAATTTCTAGATCAGCCAATGAAATACATGAAATATATTGATAAGAAGTTGATAAAATTATTTAACAACAAGTTTGAATAGTAGCCAAATATAATATTGCCAAAAGGTTTTGTAAGTAGGTCTTGCAATTTATAGGATATGGCGTACTATAAAATGAAATCCAATAAAAATTTCAACAGAGGCTTAAAGTTTAAATGTATTTTGTCTATTAGTTTATTGTCTATAGTCCAGTATATCTATTGTCTATAGTATAATTTAATATCTATTAGCTAATTGATTTGAATTTTAACACTTGAAATCACACTGATGACAGTTTTAGCTAGGGTAGAAATCAATGTAAGAACTCTAAAGTAATTTTTTTGTGTGTGCGGAAACCCAGAGAGGCAACTAACTAAAAAAAATGTGGAATGCCAACCACAGATGAAAATTTATATTACTCTCCTCCCTTGGGGACAGGTACTATTGCAGAAGAGGGGGCAGAGAGAAAATAAGAGGTTATGGAGGACAAGAGTATTGTCATCAAGACCTGACAGGACCCCCACACCGTACACTCACAGCAGCTGTGGTGGTCTGCACAGGAGCTGCCGGAGATCAGGCCAGTCTACACCCTGGAAAGGAAAGTAGGGCTCGAGTGTCCCCACCCTCACTGAGGGGCCATTGAGAGTTGATGGCTCCTGGGGGAAGGAGAGACAAGGTTTTAAAGGGTGTGGCCCCTGGCTGTACTTTCATTGATGGTCCACATCTAGGTGTGTGGGGCCAACACATATTAGATCCCGTGAACTAAAAATAAAATTAAAAAAAAAGAGTACATAAAGCTGAGATAAAGTGGGGGGGGGCGAGTAGGGATGTGGGGCATAGGTCTGAGAGGAAATGGAGAGTGGGGAATGAATATGATCAAATAGATTGTATGAAATTCTCAAAGAATGAAAATACTATATTAAGAACAAATAACAAAATTTCTAAGATGAAAATATTTGAAATTAGAAGACAGAGAATTACTAACCAAAGAAAGAGCAGCAAGAAAACAAGAATGTTGTGACAATGACTCTGAATATTAAGAACTGAATAAAAATACAAAATAAATTCTACAGAAATTTCTGTAAGAATCGAGGGTGATTTTTGAAAATATTAGTGTGAATTTGTGTGTGTGTGTGTGAATGTACAGACCTTGATGAGTGTGCGGACCATGGTGAGTGTGCAGACCGTGGTGAGTCCACACACCTTGGTGAGTGTGCAGAGCTTAGAGCACAGGCTCACCTCCCACTGTTTTTGCAGCAGGGTCTCTATTCTGCAAACCCCAGGCTAGCTGGTCCAGCAGGACCTGCAAACCCCAGGCTAGCTGGTCCACTGGCCTCCAGGGATTCTCCCATTCCCGCCTCCCACCTCCTCATGGAGCTTTTTGTGTGTTTCAAGACTCAAACTCCTGTCTTCACACTTGTGTGGCAAGGGCTTAAGCCACCTGCTGATTTCCCTAGCCTGAGATAGATGCTTTAATTGAAAGTGCTTTCTCTAATAAAAGTTCCCAGATTGCTTCTCCAGTTTGGGAAACACCCAGGGAACAGAATGACACGGTCTTAGAAACAGACACTAGGAACATTTTCTAACTATCGGGTCAAGAGAACCTTGATCTGAGGCTGAGGGCGAGGAGAGTTACTGCGTGTTCTCACTCAGGACCTTAGGTGCACGGTGTCCTTTTTAAATTAGCTGTCTTTTTAGACGCAATTTATTATTTCATGATAGTAAATAAAACATTGATCTTTGTCATTTGCTTCTGTTCGCAGTTTCTTCACGATTTCTTCATTTTACGGTCCAAAGTATGAGCTGTACTTGAGATAATAAAGAATGTTGAAATATCACAGCTACTAATCACATTCACCCGCAGATAGCTCCATGTTCGTTATACGCAACTGCTGTCCTGATAGTTTATTAAATAATCTTTTATGATGAGATTCTGGAAAACATTTCTTCAACTATCTTCAAAAGCGACAGAATTTTTTTTTCTGGACCTGGAAGCGCTGGGTGATATGACGGTCCTCTGAATTCTGGGGACACTGGTACTCACCATTTTGCTCAAACACCGTACACTCCTGGCAGGTGCCGGGGGAAGAAGAAAGAAGCAGAAAAGCTCTTAGCACAATATTAATTGAATCTGAGGGTGTATACAAAGGTGACTAAGCCAGAACTTAGGTTCATTCCAGAATTTCCAGTTGCTTTTACAATTAAAAAAAAAAAAATCAAGCATGTAGTCACCACAGAGATAGGATATGATTTTTTTTAAAAAAAAAAACTCTGCTTTTCTTAAGGGATACATTGGACTAACAGAGTACAATGAAGATTCATGATTTTTAAAATTAATCCCTGGGAAAGTAGATTTACCCAGGCTGCAAGCATTGCATATTTCTGAAATGTTGCTTTCTTTTCTTTTCGATAATGGTGACAATTCAGTGTTCTTTGCTGTAACTACTTTTACTTAACACTGTGTTGGAAAGGCTAGTCAAGAAAAATAAAACAAAGCTAGGCAGGGAGGCACCTGTCTTTAGTCCTCGTTCATGGGAGGGTTAAACTGCCGATGGCTGTTCTCTGTGAGTTTCGAGGCTAACCTAGTGTGTGCGCTAGCCAGAGCTGCATCCTCGGATGCTGTCTCACAGAAACAAACCTCAAAAAAAAAAAAAAAAAAGAAAAAGAAAAAGAAAAGGGAAAAGAAGTTTACCTGAACTAAAAGTAAAGAAATAAGTTTTTCAAAGTTAATTTGAAAACAGAATGTCTCTGAAGCAATTGCTTCTTGTTTTTGTTTGAGACAGAGTTTCTCTAAGTAGCCGTGGCTGTCCTGAAACTCTTTGCAGACCACGCTGGCCTCCAACTCACAGCTATCCCCCTGCCTCTGAGCCCCCCTCCAAGTTCTGGGATTAAAAGGCATGCGACACTATGCCCAGCATATCGATTGCATTTTAATGTGCAAGAACAGAAACTAGGATCCAGGAAAGTGTGTGTTATCAATCAGGTCAGCCTCGGACGAAGAGGGGTGGGAGGGGGGATGACTGCTCATCGCTCACATATCAAGTTCGATAAACCCCAGTAACTAAGACGCTGTAGTCACTGCACAGTGAGAAGTGGATCAGTGGCATAGGTTAAAAACCGGAACCAATCCTTCTTATGCCTGAATGCTTGATTGACAACAAGAGCAGCTATGGGACTATGAGAAAAGCCTTGCTTCCCCAGGAAACAGTCCTGGGCTACTGGATATTCATGGTGATAAGATGAATCACGGTCCCTACCTGATGCCATGTAAAATAGTTCATTTTAGATGCACCCGAGATCCACACGTGACAATCAAGATGAGATAAGGTTGCGGTGCACAATACAAGGTTATCTTCATCATCTGCACAGGGCAGGGGTGTTTGCCGCAAGAGCAAAAACAAAGCGGTATCGAAACCAAGATCTTCTGTTCATCAAAAGCCACTGCAAAGAACATAAAGGGCAGGCTGAATGCAAGCAAAGGCATCCTGGATGAGTGCATTTATCTAACCTGGACAAAACATGTCAAGCTAAATGGTCAAACTGCAAGACAAAACACGATCTTCCATAAAATACTGGGTGGGGAGGGCAAAAGAGGGAGCATGTTGAGCACCAAAGTTCTGTTTCCTGCTGTGAAGAGAGAATATGAAGCCTACTGTTTTGGGAAACTTTTCAATACGTGTTTCTACTTCACTATGTTAATCGGGGCAGGGGGGAACATGAACTGGCAGAATAGTCACAATGAAGGAGCGGTAATTGGTTGGTTGATATTTACTCAGGGAGAGCTGGTGTATTTTCAGTTTTCTGTGGTTGATCTGAAATGTTCACTTTATCCATTCAGTTTTTATGACATCACCATTAAGACACTACTAGGAGATCTTAAAGCTGGGTTAAGCTTGTGTCTTTAGAGATAACGAATTTTCAAACATCCATAAGGACAAAATCAAGATTTCAGTTGCTCCCAGATGTTCATCACCCAATGAATGGATAATAAAAATTTGATGTGCAAAGCTAACAAATAATCTCATTAACAGCAGACATTTGAGTTAGTAACCCAGATGTTTAGCAAATCTTTGGAAGTGTTCAGAGAGATACTAAAGATCAAAGCATTCTTCTGATGATTGTCTAGAATGATCCTGGTGTACATGGAAGGGTAGGGAGGAGATCTGAGCTCATTTTCAGAGCCACAACTTTCTGAAGTTAGGGAACAGCCTGAGTTCAGCAGCACTCTCGTGTCTTCGAAGCTTTTACTGCAAAATGGGAGAGCAGGGGATCATCAGCCTCATGAAGGGTTTGATAAACTTCATCATCAGTTTCCTCTCTTGGAAGCAGCAGATTAGTGGAAACCAAGGAAGGGGGATGGAAAGGTTACTGGAAGCCAAATGTAAGGATAGTCCCAAGCAAGGGTGAACCTGGAGGAAAAACAGAAAAACAGAAAAAGCCAGTAGAATCCCATTACTGCACTGGGCGTCCGTAGATGCTGGAGGCCACACCCTCCAGTCATCTGTTTGATTGAAGGTGGCAATTCAGTTCACAAGAGCTAGGTCTTCAGAAATAAAGCAAGGAAGCCAGCAAACAACGACAACAAAAACCGTTTCTCTTCCTGCAGCATCAGAAGTCCACCCGCTAAAGAGTGTCAGGCTGAACTATTACGATTTTTAAATAATAAATTATAAATAAATACAAAATGTACAATGCTCAAACACACACACACAATCAGAGAACTTTTAAGTCTTGTTTAGACAGTCACACAAAGGAAAAACATTTCTCCTACTCCAAGAAAAAGACTTGCTTATGCACACTGAGATGGAATCTCTTATTTGCTAATATACATGTTGTCACCAGAAGACATCTTTTCAGGGTCATTAAGCCACTGCCTTTGCTCTGAAGTTCCTATAGTAGTTATTAAGATACAGTAAATCACCTGAAAAAGATTCCAAAAGAGAATCACACACTACAATCTATATCCAGCATCTTAAAAAAACTCCAAAGCTATAACTTTTGTATCATTCCAATTTTAGATTGGTATGAATTTTTATATTATGATAAAAATATAAAGTTATAAAGGTCTACTTACATTAACTAAGGCTGACTTAGAGCGATTTAAATCTAACTACTTATCTTTGCTAACTGTTCAATACCAGGCTTCTAAAACATTTGCATATGCAACTCCCAATTCTCTAGCTTTTGTTTCTCCCATTTTTTCTTTTTTTTTTCTTCTTCTAGTAAAGATGGCTGCCAATCACATGACCACTTATATCTTAATAAAGTTATCTGCCAAGATGGAGGATGTCACATTGTTGCTATTTAAAAACGTCTATTTTCCTAAACAAGAGTTGAATCTAAGCTACACATATAAAATATTCTAGACAAGAATTGAATTACATATATATCCATGTATAGACTTGTTTGTTTGTTTTTTTGAGTCAGGGTTTCTCTGTAGGTTTGGAGCCTGTCCTAAAACTAGCTCCTGTAGACCAGGCTGGTCTCAAACTCACAATGACGTGCCTTACTTTGTCTCCCGAGTAGTGGGATTAAAGGCATGTGCCACCAATGCAGGGACCCATGTATGTATTTTTAATTATAAACCTTTTGGTACAACTTTAAAGCCAAATATTGTTACAGATTTTATTAACTTTATAACCATGCCCAATGAACTTACAAATTCTGAGATAGAGTTTACAGCAAGTCTTAGATTTTATTATTGTACTTTTTGAGAGAGGAGAGCAGAGAAATCATAGAGATAAAAGATTTTTAAGAATAGGAAGTAAAACTTAGAGACAGGAGACTTTTGGGAGTGTACAGCAAAGCAAGTATAGACAGAAGAGATATTGGAATCATTTGTTCAGCACAGTGGTTATGATTTGTGGGAATTTGGAATCAAGAGCACCAACTTTTGACCATTGATCTATACTGAGGCCACACTGTCCAAGAAGGAGTTGCAAAATGAAGTTCCTCTGGAGGGGATTCTATAAGCTTTATGCAAGAAGAGTTCCACCTGCGGGAGGAGATGCCTAAGGGAGAGACAGAGCAGGCAGCCCCATGGGCAGAGAAGAAACTTTAGGATGGGGCTGAGAGACAGGAGGAACAAGGTCTCAGAGGCCAAGGAGCACTTAAGAAAGCTGGAGAACTTGACAGGCAACTCCTAGTGGAAGCAAGATTCCTGGATCGATGTTGGGTTTGAGCACCAGATGAATGGGAAAAGAAAGAAAGAAAGAAAGAAAGAAAGAAAGAAAGAAAGAAAGAAAGAAAGAAAGAAAGAGAGAGAGAGAGAGAGAGAGAGAGGGGAGGGAGGGAGGGAGGGAGGGAGGAAGGAAAGAAAGAAGGAAAGGACATTACTGCTCCTAGGTATGGTGGAAGAAAAAGTTTATTGTAGATAAAAGAGAATATAGCCATTGGCAGAGTCTTCTGGGAGAGTCTAGAGTGGACATGGCCAGGTTGAGCTGGGCCACGTAGGGAGTGGAGGAGGGGAAAGGAGAGGGGAAAGAGGAAAACAGGTGCAACAGCCACGGGGCAAAAGGTAAAAGAGAGGGGGTAATCAAAATGTCTGGATTATACAAGGAAGAGACTCCCAAATAGCCACACAGAGACTTACTATTAATTATCATTGCTTATTAATTATCATAGCGTAGGCTTGTCAACAGCCAGCTCTCACAACTTAAATTAACCCTTTTCTATTAATCTGTGTGCTTCCCCGAGGCTTGTTTACCTCATTTATGAATTTCCCATGTTGCTTCTTTCCCATCCTGCTGAGACTCCTCCCTTCTCCTTCCCAGCATCCTCTTAGTTTCACTTGCCCATCTAATCTCTTCCTACCTAGCTATTGGCCAGTCATTTCTTTAATTAAGCCGATCAGAAGGTGCCTTGGCAAAGGCGTATCTTCATAGTGTATACAAGGATTTTTCCACAGCACTTTGTATATAGATAAGTGTTCAGAAAAAAGATAGCTTCAAGCTACCTTGTTTTCTTCTACAACATGGATTTTTTTCCCCAAGTGTTCAATGTTGTAAAAACTAAGAAGTGTGATTATAATAAATTCTCAGCTCTGTGTAGGTTGGTGTGATGGTCTGCATGGTGGCAAAAGCATCTGCTAGAGAAAAAGAAAAAAAGTAGTAAACTGACCCCAGAGTAAATGTCACCGTCTTCACATGGCCCTGGCAGTAAAGGCCACGCCCCCACAGCCTAGTTGCCACCTGCTAGTTTAGCATTGTTATTGCATCAGCATCCAAAATATTAATAGTACAATATACTTTCGGAGACAGACTAAAATCAGTAACAGAAATCGTCTCTCTGAGGCACCAATTTAAACAGATTTATTTACAAAACGCAAGCATTCCCAACTGGCATGCATATGGAGAAATGGTTAAAATTCTTCCAGAGAAATGTCTGAATTAATTAGGCTGCCCTTTCCTCTGTGGGTCCCCCTCCTTTCTGCTTTCACATCAGCGTCTGTGATGACCCACAGGGCTCCTTTGCAGGTTCGTGAGTCATCTTTGCAAAGGTCTTTACTCTCAGCTGGCCCCAAGTCAATGCTGTACTTAGAAGGGATTGCCCATGTTGTTGCTTAAGACTTTTGTGACGCTCTATCACCCAATAAAACGCCACCGTAAATTATATTTTCCTTAAGTCGAATAGCATAAAGTTAGAACAATAGCTCTGGCCGATGCCCATAGAAATCAATGTCTCCCCAACAGAGTATGAAAGTGGCGACAATGATCCCATGTGTCAAGTGTAGAAAGGACAATGGATAATGCCTAAGAAAGCAGTCGCTCGCATCATATAAATAAGAGGGAGGGGGCGGACATGTATAGAAACCAATCCATTCTCATTCTCCACTCAAAGGTCTCATGTGCAAGATGATTAAAAAGAAAACAAGCAGCAGGCTAAGTTAACCCTGAACGGCCAGCGTGCCTGCGTCACGGCCACCTTCACACCCTGTGACTGTATGAGAAGCATGTATGCACATGTTTGGAGGTGCAGATTCGTATGAATCCCCTTAAATCGCTCTAGTGCATGGAATATTCATGTGAGGGGCGTCTAAGGTAAAACCTTTCAAATGTATTTTAAGCAATGATTGACTTCAGCCCAGGATTCAAACTTCATTTTACTTGCTATTTGTCTTTAAGGTCTCCATGGTAACCTCAGGATTCCCAAACTTTCTACAGCAACATGACAGGGGATCTAAGTTATCACAAAGATGTCATGAAGTTGTCAAATCCAGATTGGTTTCCGTGTGAAGAACAGCCAATACTTTATCTACCAAATATGAAGGTCTTCCACAGGCTGAACCCTGACTAAGTGGATTGAAAATAGGAAGGAATTTTTTTTCTCTTGAATTCAAGGACATCATTTCACAATTAGGACAATAGCATCTGTGACAGGAGACCCTGTCTTGGAATGACAGGAGAGGGGTTCTGAGGATCCCTGCTAAGGAACACCCCACTGTGAGCCTGGAGAAAAATGCCATCAGATACTCATTGTGTTTCCTTGCATAGATATCCTGCCTGCAAGGTGAGGGTGAATGCGTTTTCAGATTCTGCGCATCATTTCACTGTGGCCCAGTTCCTCATCTATGAAAAGCTGTCAGAAATGTTCTTCTTCTTTCCCAGAGCCCAGAACCCAAGTGTGTGTGTGTGTGTGTGTGTGTGTGTGTGTCTGTTTGTATGTGTTGGGAGAAATTCAAGGCAGAGTTTCTCTATGTAGTCCTGGCTGTCCTGAACTCATTCTGTAGACTAGGCTGGCCTTGATGGCCTTCAACTTACAGAGATCTGCCTGCCTCTGCCTCCTGAGTGCCGGGATTAAAGGTGTGTGTCCCTCCTCCCTCTCCCCCCCCCAGCTTAACCCTAGCTAAACCTAGGCTTTTAAAACCCAGTTGTGGATTCTAAAATGAAAGACTGGTCTGAAAATGGAGAATAAAAAAGAA
The DNA here is from genome assembly GCF_037038515.1 of Microtus pennsylvanicus. Lineage (NCBI taxonomy): Eukaryota > Metazoa > Chordata > Mammalia > Rodentia > Cricetidae > Microtus > Microtus pennsylvanicus. Next base: position 28,138,912 of record NC_134587.1, on the reverse strand, counting down.
GCTATGATTTCTCTTTTCACATCTTCCCTGATTACTCTTAAAGTGGGGTCAGGGTGTGAGAGAAAAGAGGTAGTAGAAAACAAATAGACCACCCAAGGGGAGCGAGTAAGCCTAAGTCACCTAAAGGAAGGAGGGGAATATAATTTTCCTAGCTTCCTGCCCATCTTCCTGGGGAAACACTCAGAGAATTGGCCAACAACGCCGCCGTGATCCTCTGATGTTCCTCAGGCTGCAGAAGGAACGTGAAGGAGGGGTCAGGAAAGAAGCCCAACGGAAAAGGATGGAGGAAGGTCCGAGGCTCTGTTCTGCTGCTGCCTCCGGGTTTGTCATGTTTTTTCTCACGGAAGAAAAGTGGAGCTGGGTCCTTCTGGCTGATCTGAAGTCAGGAAGACAATACATCAGCCACAGCTGGCTTATTCCTGTCCAGTTTGTGACCGAAGTAAGACCCCAGTGCGGCAGAATTAAAATGCACGGGATCATTCTGGAAACAAATCACTGCAGCAGACGCTTTGTAAGGTCTTTTTTAAAAATGGCCTGATGTGTTAATATTGGAAATAGATGCGTGTCATTTGAGTGTGAGTATAAAATACCACGTGTATTAAATTAATAATGTTTCATTACTCTCCCATCACAGAGTCATTATTTTAAATAAGCATATTTCATTTCAGTGGACAGAGTGTAAATGAGTATGTATTTTTATGTAAAGTGGACCTGCGTCATTATTTATTCATGAGTTTTAAAAGGATCATTATTTTTGACAGACAGCTCCTGTCAAAAGATTTATGCATAAGAGCTCATGTTTCCCCACAATAATCATCAATCAATAAACTTTAGAACTTGGTACTTAAAATTCAGTGTTCCAGAGATGCACATTTTATTCTAATTAAACACATGTTTGCATTTGGAAAATAAACTGCAACCTCAGTTCAATTATATATAATCTGAAATATCAATATTACATGTGCAGGGTGAGTCATGCTTCCAGTTTGGGAATGTGTCTGGTTACATTTTAAGTGATTGCTTTGTTTTCCTGCACCAGACTCTTTGTGTGTGTATGTCCCTGTGGGGCAGGAAGGGACGCTTATGAGATTTGACGTTTAACACAGTAATTGGTTATTACTGATGGCAGTTTTCAAAGCAAGGACACCATCTTTTACTGCCTGATTTTCAGGGAACTGAGAGGGCAAAAACCAGGCATCTTTGAGTCCAGAAAAAACCACTCGGCTTGTGGGATGGGGCAGGGGCCAGGTCAGGAGCTGGAGATTCGATGAGACAGAGCTGTGAGCACAGAAAACTCAGCCGAGCTCTGGGCTCGGCCCATGACAGGCAGCTTCTGGAACAAGACAGCAAGGAGGTGCCACCGGGATGCAAAATTACTGCTCAGAGGACAATCATAGAACCTTTGTCACCCTGGAGGAAATACCTAGGAGGCTCCATCACTTAGGACAAGCTTTCCTCCTGGGATAAATACGCTTGCTTCAGATCACCAGTCTCCGGGGTTGCTGATAATGTTCTGGGCTCACCCTGAATCCTCTGCAGCTGAGCATTTGAATTAAACAGACTTCCCTCCCCAGCACAGCCCGTCTTCATCTAGATTTCTAGATTATCCACTACTTCAATGTATCGCTTGACTATCAAACATTCAACACATGTGTTTTCTTCACAGGCTCTGGAAGCAGAAAGCTACATCTGATTCTCAGGCCATCTATAATGAGGCCTGAGGCACAGAAAGGGAGAAAGAAGTGTAGCACAAAGCACACTTTGTCTGGGAGGTATACAAACCTCAGCAGCAGGGCCAGTTTTGTTTTGTCCCCCCCCCCATTTTTGTTTGTTTCTTTTTTTTTTCTATGCTGGAGATAAGATATTAGGCCATCCTTTCATTGGACGAGTTGGAGAGAGAGGCGGGGAAAAGCGGAGAACATGAGGGGGACAAGAAAGGAAACAAGAAATGGCTTAGATATGTCCATTTTCAGACAATCCCAGGAATCATGGCTCCTTTCTGTTTTCTGTTTGTTTGTTTGTTTTTTTATTTTCCAGACAGGGTTTCTCCATAGCTTTTTTGGTTCCTGTCCTGGAACTAGCTCTTCTAGACCAGGCTGGCTTCGAACTCACAGAGATCTGCCTGCCTCTGCCTCCTGAGTGCTGGGATTAAAGGTGTGCACTACTACCGCCCGGCCTGACTCCTTTCTATTTTTCATTGGATTAAAAATGCAACCTCGTAGGCCAATGAAATGCTTCAGAGAGTTAAGGCACTTGCCACCTAGCCTGAAAACCTCAGCTGCTTCTGAGAAAGCCAGATTGTAGAGAATCCCAAAGCTTGTCTTCTGACCTCCATGCTCATGCAAGGCCACATATACATAGACAACACACACGCACACACACACACACGCACGCACGCACACACGCACGCACACACGCACGCACACACACACACACGCACACGCACGCACGCACACACACACATGCACACACACATACATGCACACGCGCACGCACACACACACGCACACACACGCACACACGCATGCACACAAGTGCGTACACTCGGTGTGGAGGAGAGGGAGAAAGGGAGGGAGGGGGAGAAGGAGAGGGGGAGAGAGAGAAATAATAACAATAAAAACAATAACAATAAATGTAAAACATTACTAAAAAATGTACCTTTTCAAACTGTACCCAGACTTCCCTCTTGGAAATACTTTCAGAACACATGAAAAAGGGGACTCCTGGTACTTAGATCTCCCAGCTTCCTAAGCAAGGTAGAAACCAGTCAAGGGAAAGAGGAAGATACAAAGCATAGCCCCTTTGTCTATGAGGTAAGCAGTTTCTCAACAACTCCCAGACAAAATAGGAGAGAAAACCCACAATCAGACAATCAGTGACTCACATGAAAAAGCTTGTGAAAAATATCTTTATTGCACATTGTCTGAGAGGTCAATAGCTGGGCGTTGATTTTCACAAACAAACAATTAAGAGTGTATTTAGGGGAAATGAAGATAGGCTTCTGCCGCAAACGTGTCCTGCACGAGAGTGAACATCTAAAGTGCACTGGAGAATTCATCAACACAGACGGGGAGACAGAGCAGGAGAAGTGGGAAGAGGAAGCCAGGAGAGACGTTCTGGGGAGTATTGGACCTGGGGTACTGATTGCAGAGAGGAAAAGCCAGTTTCTTTTTGCATAAATGTTTTTCAACAACAACAAAAAAGCACATATCTTAAGTAATCATCATATAAAATTAAACTTTCTTACTTTTGTATTCAGGTGTCATTTTCAATAAAAAATACATTATTGTGATGTTTACTAATTCCTAATGACTCATAAAACTGTGTATCATTGCACGTACATTACTTTTTAGATAAACTTCTAGGAGACAGATTGTGATCTTAAGACATATGAAGAGATAAAGGTATGCCAAATCAGTGTGGAAATATAGAAAGATATCAAGCTCAGATACCTGGACACCTAGTCATCTGAGGTCACAGGCCAAATACTCTCTCTTCATCAGGAGAGGGTAGTTGAATTTATGGGTTTGTCCAAAGTCCTGGAGACTAAAGATTCTGATGCTCTAGAAGCTTCTTATTTTCAATAAAGGGAAAGATCTGGTAATCAACTGGCCAACATGTATGTATGTATAGAAAACATACCTTGTCCATTGGAGTAAGCATATGCATTTAAATCCTGTTAATTATTTTATATTCAGGTAAAAAATCTGTATATACATGCCCTTGACAATATTAGAGATAGTGTCCTAGCTTTTTTCTTGAGTTTAGATTGTCTTCTTTTCTTCCTACACAAATCTTATTCGTATAAATCCTCAGTTGTTTTGTGGTTTTAAAATAGATTAGGGAGGTGTAGACACTTACCCACCAACTAATTATTGCAAGCATCTACCACTCTTTTGTTCTCCTATAGTAGAGTAGGTTTCAAGACCCCTGAAAATGCCCAAAACTCTCGGCGTTATCTAAACTCCTATGTGTAGTGTGTGTTCGCGTTTCATCACCCGGTCCTGTTGCTCACTTTTGTTTGGCAGCTTGAAATGAACAAGCAAACTGGCAATGATATAAATCTCCTTCCTTTTCCTGGCCACGCCCACTCCCTCTTCCTTTCTCTGCTGCAGCACTGAGAATTAAATCAGAAGTCTTGCACATCCTGGACAAAGTGCTTTACCACTAAGCCTTATTATTTATTTATTTATTTATTTTTAATTAATTTATTTATTAAGGATTTCTGCCTCCTCCCCGCAACCGCCTCCCATTTCCCTCCCCCTCCCCCATCAAGTCACCCTCCCTCATCTGCTCGAAGAGCAATCATTTATTTATTTATTCCTTTATTTATGTATTTATTATGGTTTCTTTTGACTCAGAGTTTCCCTTGGTTGCACACACTAGTGTTGAGTTTACCCGACAGCTATCGGCAGCCTGGGAACTTGTCATTCTCTCCCATCAACCTCCCTGAGTACTAGAGATGCCCAGCTAGTTTCTTCCCTCATAGTTTAATGGATTTTCGTTTTACCAAAGATCTTGGCTTACTCTTACCTTCCCTACTAAATTGGTGTCACTTGACCATTTGTTTAAGAGAATTTGTTTGTTTATTTGTGGTTTTGCTTTGTTTTAGCTTCTCTTTGGCATATTCAAACCACCAGTGTCATGACTCATGAGCTTCAGGGCCATCGGAGAGGTAAAATGAGGCCCTAATAGAACATAAGCATCCAATTCTATGCAAGTGGATCGGATGACCAATTGCTGTATTAAGCAACTACCAGTGAGTAGCATATATACAGTGTGAATACATTAAAAAAATGATGACTCTTGTCCCAGGAGTACAGAGCAAAGTATCACGGGATTTCATGTAATACTCAGAATGGCACACAAGTCAACATGTAAGACTGTTTAGCAGTGGTTCCCAATCTTCCTAATGCTATGACCCTTTAGCACAGTTCTTCATATCCTAACCATAAAATTATTTTTGCTGCTACTTCATAACTGTAATTTTGCTGCAGTTATGTATTGTAATGTAAATATCTGTTTGCCAGTGGTCTTAGGCAATCCTTGTGAAAGGGTTGTTTGAACCACTGATTTACAGTATTTCTTGGAATTTTCATTTAATTTTTTTTTTTGCTGTAGTTGATTGCAGGTAAGTGAAACCCCAGAAAACAAAACTGTAGAAAAATGCACACACTCTCTACATTTCCTTTAAATTCGCTCCTCCTCATTTTCTCAGGCCTCACTTGAAAGTAACTCTTTTAAATTAAACTTTTAAAATTGGGCACATGGAGAAAATACACTTAACATTACTGTGCATATAATTTTTGGATACATTCTTTCCCCAAGACATTATTCCTAGCCTTTGGAATATATATATATGTATATATATTATATGTATATATATATATATTCATTCTAGTTATAGCTATCCATCTATTTATCCACACACACACATATACAATAACCCTCAGGTCCATCCTATACCTTCCCCCAGTCTACCTCTGTTATTTACCTGACTTATCATCCTGAATAGTGTTTGCCTTTATTTATTTATTTTTTAAACTTTCATCAATATGAGTTCTCATGGAATATATCTTGTACCTTACGTATTTACTCGACTTTGCATTGGTAAGCTTCATCCAGGTTGTCGGGCACAGGACACATGTGTTCATTTCTATTGCTCAGAACTGTTCCATTGTGTAACTAAATGATAATTTCATCCCATTAACAGTAGCATCTGGGTGGCTTCCCATTGCGTGCTATTATCAGAGTGCTACTCGGTGCCTCTGTGTCTGTTGGGAACACACGGTACCTTTGTCTCAGACATATACCTCAGAGGTGAATTGCTGGATGACAGGGTGTGTAATTTTCATCATTAAAGATGTTGTCAATTTTCCAAAGTGGCTGTATTAATTTATTCTCCCACAGCGAGAGCCCCAGCTGCTCCATATCGCCATCATTAGCATGAAGCCCTGCCAGTAATTCTTATTTGAACTATTCAGGATGGCATGCGGTTTCATAGCATTGGGTTTTGAATTTCTATTTGCCTGATTTGTAAGGCGTCTAGGTGCCTTTTCGGATCACCATCTACTTGCAGTAAACGCCTGCTACAGAACCGATTTGTCGGTAGCCCTTCTTTCCCTTTGACTCAGAGATGGCCTTCCAAAGCGGTGCTTGAGTGGCTGACTTGGACTGAGATGCCACAATTCACAAAGCAACTGCTGTAGAATAAAGACCACGTATGCTTTTACACTCACATTTAGTAGTTTCCCTCATTCCTAATCATTCACAATAAGAACAGCTCTAGTTAACTCAAGGGAGCATAGACTGGGTCAATATACTGGGAAAAAAGACAGTTTTGGCTTGAAGAGTGGGATCCTTAACAGTACATTCCAATGTGCTGGGGACATGGGTCATCATTCTGTATCTACTTAAAGACAGCAAGGACTATTTGACCTGGTTTGGCCATTAAGTGAAGATTGGTCTCCTAAAATAATGGGCAATCATTATGGAGACTGTTAGAGAGAATGAGCTTTATTGGATTCTGCTGTTTAGTTTAGAGACGCAGACCGTTTTCTCCCATTCTATTTTTTAAGAGCATGAATTCCATGCTGCAATGTTACAAACTTATTCTAGCAAGGAACTGCACCAAAGCCCCTCCACAAACTTCGGCTTCTAAATCAGTGAAAGGGATAAAGCGCTGACAGGAAGGTTAAATCAAGCCACACATTTAAAGATTGGAACACACAATTTTACATCTTGGAAATAATCAATAAATGTTATTTTGCATCACTGAAGATTTAATTCAGGTAGCAACGAAACTGTGAGGATGTTAGAATACATTGTCAAGTTATCTTTTAAAAGGTGTCAGTTCCCTTGACTTGTTAGCACGAATCAGATTTATTCTCTCTTAAATACAAATCTCTCGCAACCCCGAAGAAAGCTCTGCTTTTTGCCATCTGTTTCTCTAGCACATGTTTCTTCAAAAGGCAGAATGATGGACTCCACAAGCAAAGACTCATGGTCTTGAACACAAATCAAAGGTTTTATGAAGGAAACAGACAACAACAAAACAAATAAACAAAAGACCCCACATGGCTTAGCAATTTCATCTGGACCTATACGTTTCTGCTTCCTAAATATTGTTTCAGTCCTATAGTGAATCTCTGCATTGCTTAGAGCAAAGGATGTCCCCATTGTCATGAAAGGACTTATGAATTGATGAATGTTCCAAAATGTCTGGGATGTGTGTACCTCATAAGGAATTGGTTGTGAAATATACTTACTTGCTGCTTCAATTTTTGCAAATTACGGTGTGTGTGTGTGTGTGTGTGTGTGTGTGTGTGTGTGTGTATTCTTTTCCAAGAGCTGCGGGAAGAACCCAGGGTCTTGTGCTTGCAAGGCAAATGTTCTACCACTGAGCACAATCTCCACATGTGGTGGACACAGATGTGCACTCTCTTCCTTATCGGGGAGCTCATTTGTCTCCACAGATGAGTAATGAGGCTCTTTCCTATATGACATTTGCTCCCCCAAGAGATTTCTCTCTTCCTTGTCAATTTTAAAGTGAGTACATACCTTAAATATTTTTGACAAACTGAATGTTTGCCTTATTTGAAGGCAAAGAAGGAGAATAGATGCAATTTGGAGAGCCACAAAATCTTTTTAGTTTCATGTTTTTTTTTTTAACTTCCTATTGTAAACATTAAAGTTTGAGGGCCTTATTTTCTGTAGTTAAAAGTCCCTGTAAGAGTAGTGTTGCTTTCTGTGTGCCTGTGTGTGTCTGTGTGTGTGTATCTGTGTGTGTCTGTGCATGTGTGTATCTGTGTGTGCACCTGTGTCTGTGTGTCTGCATGTGTCTGTGTGTGTATCTCTGTGTTTATCTGTGTGCCTGTGTGTGTCTGTGTCTGTGTGTGTATCTGTGTGTGTCTGTGCATGTGTGTATCTCTGTGTGTGTACCTGTGTCTGTGTGTCTGCGTGTGTCTGTGTGTCTGTGTTTGTGTGTACATGTGTTGTCCACTCTGCCATTATCTCTTGGGAACCTCTCTGTGCAGGGACATTGCTGGTTTCCTCTTGGCTCTCTAGCGAAGAAGGTAGTGCAGAATTAGGGTTTGGATCTTACCTGCACCGAAGCCTCACATATGTACTAACTTGTGGCAGGAAGTGATGGGACCTTCAGAGGGAGGGCTAGTCAAAGGAGGTTAGGTCAGCAAAGGGATGCCTTTGAAAGGGCTGTTGGGAACATGGTCCGCTCCCATGTGTCTTTAAGTCCTGCCTGCCATAAAGAAAGAAGTTTCTCCCTACCACCTTCTCCCTCTCCAAATGTTCCGCTAAAGCCACATAGCCAGCTGACGCTAAAGCTCTGACACAAGAGCCCCTGACCATTTCATTCTTACAGGCTGATTTAGTCCACGATGGAAATCTGAACAGCGGAACTTCTCTCAGCAACTGAGTGCTGGGAGTAAAGAGAAATCAGAACACACAGTTCAACCTTCTGCAGAAATCATCCCTGACCTTGATAACAAATCTGTAGTGATCAGGGCAGCGTTGGGATTCAGGAGTCTGGCTTCCGCTGTGCGGGACATGCCAATGATGCTATCTTCGCATTTACATACTTTCTCATCGCCTGGATGCTCAATATTTGTTTGCAGAGTCATGAGATGTCTGCTTTGTTCAAAAAGAGAGAGATGCTAAAATGCAGTTACTCTGACCAGAATAAGGTTTGAGAAAATTTATCTTATGATGACCTTTCATGGAGCTAAATCTTAAATGAGTTTGATAAAATATTAGACGTTATATATTTGTGTCAAACATGTGAAAGTCAGATATTTCTGGTTAATGCAGAAAAAATATGCAATATTTCATGTAATGATGATGGTAGTATAATAACACTGGTAATAATAAAAACATCACTAATGGCTTCATTACTGGTGATGGATTTATCTATGAGTCTTTAATATCGCAAATGGGAGATATAATAGATTAAGAATGCATAGCCAATGGCCAAGGGGAATATTCATTGTAATCCATGAAACCTACATTTTGTTTAGATCATGAAGCTTTAGATGTTGAAACAATGTCATGGTGTGTTTGCTGTAGATGTGTGCACACCCACACACATCCATGCTGAAGCCCGAGAATGACGTTGTGTGCCTTCTATCATTCTCTGCCTTATTCCCTTGAGACAGCATTGGTCGCTGTTCCAGAAGCTCCTCTTTTGAGCCAGGCAAGCGTGCCAGCATCTTTTAGGATTATTGCCTGCTTGTCTCTCCTCTCTGCTGTTGCAGCTACAGGCATGCATAGTCATGCCTGACATTTTACCTGAGTGCTGTGAATTCTAACTCAGGCCCTTATGTTTGCAAAGCAAATACTCTTACCCACAGAGCCAACTCCCCAGCCCATGAAAGAGTTTTAATCTATAAACTCTTACAAAGATACAGGCAACAAACCAAGACCTAACAGGAGGTGATCTGCGGTTAACAAAACCACATACTTTGTGAGATCTTCATTTGCATATTTAATCAGATCTGCATTTGCATAATTCCTGAAAAAAAAACCCAATGGCTCCTGAGCAAAATCTCTTGTTTGTTCACATCCAAGATCATTAGAAAAAGTGACTCGGGCTGTATTTAAAATCACAGAGATGTTCTGCTCTTAAAGAAGCAACCCCAAATTACCTCTGTTTCATTCAAACCAGTGAAAACATTTATTAAAGGCAATTGCTCCCTGGAGCAGGCTGAGAGGAGAACACTGCAGGATCCTTCAAGAGAAAAGAAAGCTTTCAGAACTAGGCATTTGATTGCACAGCTCCACACTGCAGCAAAAGTGTTCCCACTCCCAGCAACTGAGCTGTGGGTAAGAGAACCTGAGCCGTATCTTGGCCAGTGTGTGCAGTTCCCGGACCGGAAGGAACTGCCAGGCTGTGTTCACTAATGGACTTCAGGAAGAGTATTCTCAGACATGGCATGTTGAAAGCAGATTTGATGCGAACATGCTGTGGCTCTCAGGATGTCAAGCCCTTTGGAAATGCAAGGCACTCAAGACAGCCCCACCTGATCAAAAATGGCACCGGCATCAATTAACGCCAACAACTGCAATTAGGAAGGCACAGATGAGGAGGGACATGAGAGCTTCTAATTTCTCCTTGCCCGGATATCTGTTCTTGGTGACACCTGTCATGTTTCATTGATGGTGAATACTTTTGGAGGCCAGTCACCATCTTCTTGAAAATTGCATTTCTGACCAGAGCTCCCTAGGCACAGTATCAATTTATTTTCATTTGCAACAACTCCCTAGACAATCCCTGAGTACTCTCAGGCCTGGAGCCTTTCCATTTCAGGAAGGGTGCAAGGCAAGGACTAGTTGCAGTCATGTGGCTGAATACCGATGTTTGGAGAAATAAAATTAGCTGTTATGTACGGTAATGGGTATCACAAGCAGTGAGACAGAATACAGCAGCTGTGTGTGGGATCACCTTCCCAATGCCAGTCAAGGAATCAGGACCAGGAGAACTGGTCTCGCACATTGCAAATGTCCCCGAGGAGCCCGAGAAGTGGCTAACATTATTTTATACCGTGCTGAGAATGCTATGCAGAAAAGTTGATCAAGACAAAAGTCACCCTTCACTGCTTATATCAATTTTTAAATTGTCATTCCTCTCTGTGGTTGGAAGCATGCCACCTTGCAGGAGACGGAAAGTGAGACTTAGAAAATATGATATATATATGTATATATATATATCTATGTGTATATATATATATATATATATATATATATATATATATATTCTTGGACACTCAGACAAAGTACACACTCGAAGTTCAATACCACTTTGTAAGTGAACATCCCACGTGTGGGGACCTCCTCGTTCTTCAAGTCTGGAAGCTGATTGCTTGTACCGGCACAAAATAAAGGCAATGCAGATATCAAAGAATATTTACCAGTTTATTGTTAAACTTACTGAACCAAAGTTCCAGCGTAGCACAGGTAGCGAGGAACAAAAGGGCCGAGCCGCCTCTCCACGCACACTTTATTGGCAGGGATTCGCCTGAGGCAAACCCCGCCCTCTAAAGGGAGCTGATTTAACCCCTTTAATTGCTTCCCTCTTTTACTTGTTCATGAGATATATTTCTTTGAGAACATCATTCTCTTTCTTTGATGAGCTTAGGAATCAGAGAAGTCTAGCCAAGTGTGAGCAGTTGTCAGTTTGGGGCAGATACATCTGAGGACTAGTTGATTGAAAGACAGGACGCTGTTATTGCCTTCTTTCGCGTTATCGGAAGTCTATTGAGAAAACGCTTTTCTAGATCTCTTCTTCCAACTTGAAGTGATCCACAAATCTCTGTGACTAAGGTGCATATTGAATGTGTTTCTTTATCACAGCTTCCCGGAGTCTTCCTTACCTAATAGAATCAAACGTAACACATGAAGTCTTGATGGATGATCCTAGGGAGTTAATCGAATCTTATCTTTCTATTAATCTAATTTTTTTGTCATAGATGGAGTCTCAGCAGTTCCTCTTCAGCAATAATCAGATTCCATTTTTAATCCAAGTAAGTTCAAATGGATTTTAACTTCTAAACCTTTTCCTTGTTCTGCCAACATTGATCTGGAGATTTGCCATCCAAGAGCACATCCCTTATATCGGCAGTTGTCTATGCTTCTCTTCATGGGCCTTATGCCTGTCCTGTGACTAGATGAATGTGTGGCAGAGGCCGGAGGAAACCTCAAGTTTGGAAGGTAATGGCAGGGAGGAGAGGTGGAAGGGTTTAGAACCTTGTGGTCCACCCAACAGATTCCTCATTTATACAATGGAGAGTCCCTTCTTCTGACTTCACGGCGGTAATGAGGAGTATGTGAGAAGGATGTTTGACTCAGAGCTGACAATGAAAATGATTGTCCTCCTACAGAGCTCTAACAGTTGATAAAGGATATTAAGCATTATTAAGAGATAATTGATCATAATGTTTTGAAGAAGAAACAATGACCTTTTTGAGAGTGAGCTCTACAGTGATGTCCTTTTACCATCTGGAAGACTCACGGTCTGTGAAAAGAGGATACAGTTTAGTATGTATATGGTGTTTCGGTAGGGGAGCGAAAACAAGGGTTGTTGATGGGGACCTAGTAGGCACTGTAGAAAAGGATGGAGTAGGCGAACCACTCCTGCCTGCTAACTTGGGGTGAGGATAGATCTCCGAAAACTCACTCACTACTCGCACCAAGTTGGTGGTATCTCCTCAGACATCCACAGCCCAAAATGAGTGAATTGAACTGACAAGGAAAAGACTAAGGTGGTAAAACCATAGAGCATTCAGTTCAGGTGTCACCGTTGTTCAGGACAGGAGTTTCTTTTGCTGTCATTTGTCCAGCATTTGCCTATCTGGGAAACTAGCAACTTACACATATGGATATTCACATTCAAACTAATTTAAGTTAAATAAGCAAAACTGTGCTTCCTCAGGGTACCGGCTACGCTGAGGGTTCAACACCTCAGCAGCTACTTGTTGCAAGTAGCATTGGATGGCATAGGTTTAGACCATGCACTTGATTCAGCAGGCCTATTACCACCATGGCAACGCTGGTTAGGTTTAGGGATAGTGGCTCATTGTGAGCTTGCAGTGGCTTGTGCTACTTACTCTCTGAGCTTCAAGGTCCTTGAGGTTTAGGTAGAGATGAAGGACACACATCTTGCAAGTTACAGTGAACAATAAAGTTATGAGAAACTCTAGCGTTGTACACAACCCTACAAATGACCAACAAATAGCATGCGTTTAATATCAATATCAATAATAATAACTTCTACATTGCAGAAAGGAAGAAAGAAAGAAAGAAAGAAAGAAAGAAAGAAAGAAAGAAAGAAAGAAAGAAAGAAAGAAGAAAAAGTACTGGTTAAAGGCACCAAACAGTGGAAACTCTAGTGTAGCCATTCTGGTGTGGAAAACAAGGCCAACCCTTGGGGAGCTCTTTCCAGTCAAGTGCCAGGCCTATCATAGTGAGGTAGCCACATCCAAAATGCAGCTAGTTAAACTGAATCTATAATTCATCCTACCTGTTTATACAGACCCATGACAGATTTAAACAGTAAGTGAGAAATTTAGATATTAGGAGTTTTTCTTTCCCCCACAAGAGAAACAGTAACTGTAAAGGTTAAATCTTCATCTAAATGCACGTTAAATCCTGAGCATGAATGCCCTTTTCCTATCAAAAACACATTCTTTTGTGCAGTTATTAATACAAGATTAGTTCCCCCCCCCACTTAATATTCGGAATGTACCGTGACAAAAGGTGGCCCCCAGGCAGACTGAAGAAAAAGAAACAGCGGCAGGATTGCTCATTACAATGACAATGAGATACCGCTTTCTAGCAAACAAGGTTTTCTTTTGTTTTTCCTGTCCTGATAGGAAACCGTGAAAGGCTATTCAATGCATCCTCTCATGTTCCATTTCAAATGCATCTCTGACAGCCATTTTAGAAGCCCTCGAGTTGAAATGAATCTTCTCCAGGTTTTCAGAATAACAGCTTGTATAAGTATCATAGCATAGCAAAGCCATAGGGAGTTGCTGGGTGCAGAAGTAAATACTTTAAACTCCTGGACTGTTAGATGGTCATGTTGCCTCTGCTTCAACCAGCTACAGTGGCACTTCTTTGTCTACATGTGTCTTCTCTATGTGAATGCTGTCACATTCCTTTGCAAAATGTCTCCTCTTTTCTTTTCAACAAGGCTGAGGGACACTCTGCACAGTGCAGCTCTCGCTATGGCTCCAGGACCTCATTGGCCCTAATGGGAACAATTCAGGGCCCATCTGCTCTGAACCACAGAGGGGCTCTTTGGTCAAGCTAAGGCCCTGTGTGGGTACATCGGTGACTGGCATACTGTCAACACTGGGCTTCAGGAGCATATTTGTCCTGCTGATGGTGGTGACAGTTTATGAATGAGTGGATTTTGATACTGGTTAATTAGAAGGCATTTGATTGCGGCATCTGCCGCACAGCGGCAAACAATCCCTTCTGTGTGTTGTTCAGACAGTTTTCCTTATGGCGTACAAAACGGCTAATAGAAAGGGCCATTGGCACTCCAAAGACAAAAAAAAAACACACTTGAATTTTTTTTTTTCTGATAGCAGAAAGTCTATCTATCTGGGGCCATCTTATCAAAACTGTCCCTAATTACTGAGAACAACGATCAATCTGACGTTTGTTTAGTCTTTATACTGGCTATTGTTCTGAACACTATGCTGGAGTTTACACAGTGGGTGGGCAAACTCTCCAGTATTATGGATATCTACAACTAGAATGTCTGCTCTTATAATAACTACTGGCATTTGAAGACAATGGTACCAAAACTTGCTTTAAAAGAAATTTGGAATATAGGAGATATTCACCGCATTCCTTTGGCTTTCTAGTTAACCCTAGTTGGGTATAAAGAAGTTCAAAAAGATGCAGGAGCTAGAAGAACAGGAGCTTTGTTGTGCGATTGTGCCTCCTAGAAATATCAGAAAAACCACACCCAGGAAGCTTCTCCAACATGGCTGCCTAAATCAGACCAGAACAAGGATGATACCAATAAACATGGTAAAATGAACAACCAATTGGTTATTCAATATCAAATGATCAGCTCTGAAAACATACATACAAATAGCATAATACTGACTGAGCAGGTTGTATTTATGTATTTAGGACTATGTTGGTGGATTTTTCTCTCCAGCTAACCAGTTCCCAAATAATCACTCGGAGGTTGAATATGAATTATAAATGCTTGACCAATAGCTCAGGCTTATTACTAACTAGCTCTTACAAATTAACCCATTTCTATTAACCCATGTACTGCCCTGAGACTTGTGGCCTTTACCTCTGTCCGATTTTGTATGTCTGACTTGTTCTCCATCTGACTGGTGACTCCCTCTGACTCTGCCTTGCTTCTTTCCTCCCAGAATTCTCCTAGTTTGGTTATCTTGCCTATACTTCCTACTTGACTACTGGTCAATCAGTGTTTTATTAAATCAATTCAAGTGACAAATCTTTACGGTATACAAGAGAATTATCCTACAGCAGGAGTTTATGTACACCACAAACACACACACACACACACACACACACACACACACACACACACCAGCAACAGCAACAACAATGAAAAGAAAAGCAGCCATGCATTTCAGAGAGGGGTACACATGAGGGTTTTGAGGAAGGAAATGATAGGTAGGAAAGGATGTAATTATAATATCTCAAATATAACTAACAACAATAAAAAGAAAGCAGGGTGGTGTTTGGGTTAAAATGCAGGTGATTAAAGGCTCCTGGGTTTGTGCTCTCAATTCCAGCAAATCCCTTCTGCTTCAGACTCTCCAGGTCTCTTGCCCTTCTGACCTCTGCAGTTATGTAGTTGATTTCACGATGTGGTTGGTATCAAAGCCTAGCCACTCACAACAGTGAGCACATTCAACCCAAACACCTGTGATAGCAAAGGATTCTCTGCAACTCCAAATAATCAGAGGTCCTCATTTTGGCTTTTAATTTCATCTCCTGCACTGGCTTGGTTTTGTGTATCAACTTGACACAAGCTAGAGTCATCAGAGAGGAAGGAGTCTCAGTCGAGTAAATGCCTCCATGAGATCTATGTGTAAGGCATTTGTTCATTTAGTGACCAATGGAGAGGTCCAGCCCATGGTAGGTGGCGCCATCCCTGGGCTGCTGGTTCTGGGTTCTATAAGAAGGTGGGTTGAGCAAACCATGGGAAGCAAGCCAGTAAGCAGCTCCCTCCATGGCCTCTGCATCAGCTCCTGCTTCTGGGATCCTGCCCTGTTTAAGAGTTCCTATCCTGCCTGACTTCCTTCAGTGATGAAGAGCAATGTTGAAGTGTAAGCCTAATAAACCCTTTCCTCCCCAGCTTACCTTTCGGTTTAGTTTAGTTTTTCACATAGTGATAGAAACTCTAACTAAGACATCTCCCTTCTGTATTGTATTTCGATGACCCCATGACATTAAATTCTTTCGGTTCCAACCATATAGTATGGCTCTTTCCTGTTCAGATTCTACGGTCAAGTCCCCCCTTGCCTTCAGATCTTGGCGTTACCCAAATACCAACATATTTCTGGGTTTTTCCATGCCTCCATTTGATCATCTGTGAAATGGGGGTGATGGCAGCAGTGTGCACCCCCCAAGGCAGTTGTGATGGTTAAATGTCTTATGCACATGAGAGACTTAGGACAGTGCCTGGCACTTGGTCTTTTGAATCATCAATTCAACTTATTATTTCCTGTGCTGACCCCACTTTCCCTGCTTTCTGTCTCTTCTTGGCCTCTTTATTTCACCAGGGACAGCAGTGGGAAGCATAGTTGGGTTTTTTTTTAATAAATACAACAGTCAAAACCTTTTGGGACCTGGAGTGCAGATGCAGCTATTATTTTCCGTCTCCAGAGTTATTTTCCCTGGAACGGTACGACTCTCTTGACTCATTTCTTTCCTAATTCACCTTTTTATATTCAACTAACATTTAAAAAGCTAATAGATCACGGTTGAAGTCCAATTAAACCAGGTGTGGTGGCGGCGGTGGTGGTGGTGTGTGTATGAACGCACACGTGTCTGTGTGTTTATGGGGCAGGGAGGAGGAAAGAGAAGAGGAGACAGATGATGGTGACGAAGATGCTGCTGCTGCTGAAGTTATTACAAAGAAAAGTGAACATTAATATAAGGTAAGAGAACCAGACAGACATGGCACAAGACAAAGATAAACATCCTCGGGGGGGGGGGGGGAACTGGTGTAAGGAGTTTGGCTCATTCTCAATCTTTGTGTAACTAAATTTGTGAGCAAGTGAGACCCAGAGGCCGTGGCAGCATCAAAACGACAAGTTCAACATTAAGGACTAGATGTTAAATGCCAAAATGTTTGTAACCTAATTTCTCCTCTCAGGGAATCTACGCCAGGGACAAACTCCTGATTATTTTTCTTGTTACACTAGCAAAATACTCAACAGAAGCAAGTTAAATGAGGAAAGGTTTTGGCTCAAGGTTTCAGGGAGTTTCGGTCCATTTTGGAGGGACGGTGTGGGACTGAGACCATCAGAACAGGCACAGACTTGAGAGTCCTCTGTGATCAATTCCCTTTCGGAATGTGGCACCTGGTCATAAAGTGTGGGGTACATAGGATTTCAGTGTCTACTTTCAATCTGTCGTCCTGTGCTCATACTCCATAGACGGACAATGGAGCTTTCAAGTTAGGGTGTTCATTGTCCCCAGCAACTTTAGCTAATACGAGATTTCAAAAAAAAAAAAAATGCATCTGCACCTGCCTTTAAGATAACACACTTCAAAAGTCTACTCAAGTCAAAGCCTCACTGGGTGAGGGCTTTCTGTGAATTTTGCTCCTCCCACATGGGCTTTTGATCAGTAACCAGTGTACATGGTTGCTCCCGGATGCATAGCTAATGCAGTACTATGGAAGAGGCTAGCCTGCATAAACAAGGCGCTGTGAAGGTCTACTGTTTCTCCACGCTGCACTGAGGATTGCTCAGATGGTGCGGTACAGCGGCCTTTGTCTTTTCCATGTTCTCTTAGAGGAGGCGTGGCCTTTGTGAGCCCTTTGATCATTTATCTCTCCCACCCTCGACAGGGGGTGCGCACTCAATGGTCTCCTCCACAATGGCCATCCCACCCGTGGCTGCGTTTTCCCTGGCTCACATCGAATCTATTTGTGCTATGCAGATGGCTGGACAATTGGAGACAGAGGCGTCCTGTGGCTGGTGGGCCGGCTGGGGAGAGTAAGACGGCGGCATTCACAGAGGACAGTGGCCCTCTGCTTCTAAAGCAAACCTGTGTACAATGGGCCTTTGTTGGTTAGCGTGGAAGAAACTTTCACGTGCTGTTCTGATAAATGCAGATCCTCAGGTGAACTCCTTTTCCCGAACAGCTTGGCTGAAGCTGTTGCCTGGCATCTGGAAGCAGGCTAGGGATGTGATTTCCCATCAGAGCTGTGATATAGACAGAAAGCTGACAAAGATCTGCTTTTATATGGCCTTAATATGCTAAGACACAAGTTCTTAGCATCCATTTTCCATCCAAAGGTAGCAACCCTGTACAGCCAGACCAGAATAGAAGAAAACAAGTCAGAGTAGGGACATTCTCATCCACCAAGTGGCAATCAAAGGGAAGAGGGCGGGAGGCAGTGTAAGTTGTACTGAAATAGTTCAGCAGCATCAAAGCAATGATGTTGATTGTTGGCCTGAGACTGGCAAGGCTCTGAGGTCAAGGTAACGCTTGGGATGCTTTTGGCAGCTGTACACCATATAGGATGAGCAACAAAAGCTGGACTCGAACTCCTCATGATCAGTACTGTAGAGGATATCATTGACAGGAACCAAGTCTAGATTGAAATGAATAGGAAAAACGAATCAAAGCAAGCCCAGCAAGGTAAGATGCTACATTTGTCCGCAACTGTTTCAGTATTTAAATCTCAAAGCTAGACTCTCGGTGCTGCGCTGCTGCTGTTTCCTCTACCACCATCATTCCGCGTCTGCCTGCCCCAGCTCCTTTTCCACCTGTCTTGTTTGCTTGTTTAATTTTCTGCAATGTTTTCATAGAAAACAAGGGCACAATCAGTGTTTCCTATATACTGGTTTCTTTTTTTATCATTTTCTTAATCTTTTTCCTATTTAGTTCGTGATTTATGTATTTTGTAGTTAAGAAAATCAAACTAGGGTCAATATGACCACTTGATAAGCATGGCTAAAAACATTCAATATTTCTCTTGAGGCTCTCACTGGTATTAATAGCAATATGTACACATAGGTTTTACTGATATGAAAATCCCCACGACACTGCAACAGGAATCTCCAGAACTATTACCCAGCCTGAGGACTGGTTTGGCCAGAATGATTTAGCAAAGGAAAATGCTATTTTTGTACATTGTAGTCATCTTTCTCTATGCTATACTCCTCAGAATGTGCTGGAATGATGGCTCACACCTTTAATTCCGCTACTAAGGAGGCTGAAGCAGGAGGATGTCTTGACTCTGAGACATTGTGAGTTACAGGGTGGGATTCTGCCTAAAAGAAAATAGTTTGTAAAATGTTTTCTTTTGTAAGTTTTCTTATATCAGGAGCAATTAAAGTCAGGGCAACATAAGTTTAGTATACAAGGCAGAACTCTGTGAGCAGAGCCAAAATGAAATGAAATAGCAATGACCTAACATCCATTATGATGACTCATGTAAGCCAGGCACTAGATGTTCTGATGTAAGTATTTGGCATAGATTCAATAAGACAATCAATTCTCATAAGCCAGCACATAAAAGAGCCACAATGTTAAGATAAAAACATGAAATCCTATATCATGTCTATAGCTTGCAGTTTTATGGAATATATTAGCCAAAGATCTCCTTAGAACTCCTACCATTTTTTAAAGAGGGAAGTAGGTAAGAAACATATAGAAGAAACATCATTTTGCAATGGCATAACTGAGTGTTTTTCCTGTAGTCACAACTCTGTGCATCCATTATGACTGCCCTAATTTTGTAGCCTCAAAACTTAATACCCTTTACTAGTCTATCCTCATTCATCCTGTTTAAAAACCAACCATTGGCAACCATGAATCTACTTTTTATCTCCATCCATTCATCTGTTCTAGATACTTGACACAAAGACAGTTGTATATGATGTGGCCTTTTATGTCTACCTTCTTCTTGATGTAATTAATATTTTGAAGTTTGCTCACCTTTTATTCTTTTTCTGTGGCTGAATAATATTCTACTATATAATCACACCACACTTTATTTTGCTCATCCATATATTTATGATGTGATGACATTCGGGTTGCCTCCATGGGGTGACGGCTGTTCATAATGCTTCCGGGAATCTCTAGAGTCTGGATAAATTTTAATTTCTCTTGGGTATGCATGGCAACACTGTACGACATTTAAATGGCTAAAATCTTCTCTCTAGGAGATGCACCGCTTTACACACCACCGTTCATGTCTGAGGGTGCCGACTTCACTCTACCTCACGAGCACTTGCTGTGTCCGTCACTCTGGCGGCTGTGAATGATATCGCACTGTGCTTAGGGTCTGTGTTTCCTGAGGCTGACCATGGTGACTGCTCTTTCATATGCTCCTGGGCCACTTGTTTATCTTCCTTGGATAACCGCTTGTTCGTTCTCTCTTTGATTCTGTAAGTGGGTGCATTTGTCTTTCTAGTGTTACTTCTAAAGTTTCTCTATGCATTGTAGACACCACGCCTTTATCAGTCACACAACTTGCTGGGATTTCCTCTGGCTCTGTAAGCTGTCTTATCACATTCTTCCTAGCATGGTCTTACAGTGGATTATTATAAAGTGCTCACTGGTATTTAATCCTGTGGTTTCTAATATGTTTGCCCCCAGTTGGTACATCTTTTTAAATATCTCAGTACATGTTGAGATAATCCATTGCCAGGGTTTCCTTTTCCTTGTATTAATTAGATAAGAGTTCTAGAAAATGGATTAATACCTGGAAAGAGAAGGCAAGACAGTGGTGCTCAGACCTCAATATGCTTAAAGAATTAAAATGTTCTGGTAATATATGTTTACACTGATAGCCACATTAAGGACTAATTTTAGACTAGTTGAAACACATGTTATCAGTCTGGGATGAGAGGAAAGGTTAATCTCATTGTTAAATAAATCATGAAGACAGAGTGGGGAGTGTGAAACTTCCATGTTGTAAAGTGCAAAAAACCCCACCCCTTTCTGCACTAGAGATCTCAGTGTGGATATGGTGAAAAATGCCAAAGACATCATGAAAAGAATGAAGAAGAACGTTCCAAAATGCAGACATGGACTTGAGATTTCTTGGTCTGTAACACCCCCTGGCCACTCTCTAAGAATGGGACTCTCAACCAGGACCCTCTGGGGAAATGTAAGTTAAGGCTTGTGGTGAGATATTGCTTCACATCTTAGGACTGCAATAGTCAAAAGAGAGACGAGACAATAGGTGTTGTCAAGGATGTGCAGACTGTGGGATTCTTGAAAGCCTAAGTATTATGCAGCGCTATACAAAAAATAGCTAAGATATTGGCTCAACTAAAATGTTGTCAGTGGAGAAAAGGATAAAGGAACTCTGGCAGACTGTGCACAATAGAATTTCATTCCATCTTGAAAAAGTAAGAAATCTATCACTTACAGCAACGTAGATGAATCTAGAAGACATGCCACATTCAAAAGCTAAGCTGAGAAGGACCAATACTGAATCTAAAATCTTATAAAGTCAAACTTATACTATAGAGAGTAGAATGAACGCTGGTCACCAGACCCATGAAAGAGCTAAGGGACCTGAGAAGACTTTGGATTAAGGGCAAAATATTTCAGCTGGACAACAGGAAATAGTTTAAGTTTCTATTGTACAAACTAGGTGAGTATAGTCAAATCTTGAAATTGCTGAGAGATTTACATTTGAATGTTCTCATTATTTTTTTAAAAAAACACTAAATATGTAAGGCCAAACATTTGTAAATTAATTGTATTTAGCCAGTCTGCAATGTGCACATATATTATGTTATAAATTGTAAATGTATTTACTTTTGATCAATTAAAAAAGAAGTATTTTTAGTGCTGTGAATGTAAGTCAGTGGTAAAATGTTTGCCGAGAATGTGTGAGGTCCTTGCTCAATCCTTAGTACTTTAAAAAAGTCAAGTACCTTCATTTTACATTAAGGAAGTGTAGTAACAACAGGAAGGTCCAACAGAAACTTATCTTAAGCACTTTGTTAAAAGGCTTTCCTAATACCAACACATACACACACACACACCTAGCTTGTATCATTGCCAGTAAACTCACAACTTAATAATGCTACAGGAATTTGCTGGTTAAGAGGTAATGTCAAATTCTTTTGAAAAGTCCTCCTTGTATCAGTTTCTTTGGGATTGCAACAACTTTTCACCTGCTTAAGAACTCCCAGTTTAGCCGCAGCTGGCAAACACAGCCTACACATCCAATGCTGCTTTAGGATTATTTTACAAATCCATACCATATTCTATATACAAGGCACTGGGATAAAATATAAGAAGTCAAATTTTATAAACAATCCCTTTTAATTATTTAATTTATTCTTCAGAAGTTTGTTCTTTATCTTTAATTGTGGAAATTTCCCTTTTCCCCCAAAAAACAATAGAGACAATTAAAACAACACAAACCACTGGCCCGTTAGATAAAAATAGCTTTACTAGGCCCTGGGTATCTCACTGAGACCATACACTTTCACATATATCCATTAGATCGTGCTCCAACCAAAGAGAAAGCATAGAAAGTATGTTTGTATCAATTTAGCTATTTTGCTTATTCCTATGGTCAATGCATTTGTGACTTCTCCTTCTAAGGCCATTGGACATACACCGTGAGAGCAAGTCATGTCGGTGGCTGAGAAGGTAATGGGGTGCTGAAGCATTCACGAGGGTATATGTCACACATGGGAAGGAGTTATACAAAGTTTTGAGGTACAAAGTGATTGGCATATCTAAGAAAGACTTCAAATATGAAGTGGAGAGGGTGAGGTCCCTACACCATCCATTCACTCCCAATTGACTTTGGTTTTAGCTCCAAAAAGGTCAAGTATTTCCACAACAATTCTGTGGTACAAATTACTGTGAAACTCACTGACTTAAAACAAAAGCTTTGTTCTCTCTTAGCATCTTTGAATTGAATGGGAACTCGCTGGTCAAGGCTAGCTTTGACTCTTCACTACAGGTTGAGACCTGGACTGTCTCAGTAGCCTTTCATCTTTCCTGGACTAGTCCAGTGCCTAGGGCAATTTCTCTTATGTCCATAGCAAAAATGCAAATGAGAAAGCCTCAAACACAGCACATGGGTCTGCTCTGTTTGTATTATTATACCTGTTCAAGAATGCTCTATCAACGAAAGGAAGCCAAATGCCCTGCCCTGTGCCAGCGATCACAAAGCACACTCTCTCTGTACAAGGTTGTACAAATTGAGTCAAAAACTAAAACACATAGACGAAGAGAGATGAGAAATTTGGGCTAAACCATTAATCTATCCCATACCCACCATGGTGGGATTAGGTGATAAAATTACCTAATGCTGCACCACATGGTCTTCCTATTGAGGGGTGAAGCTGGCCTTTCTTGACCCTGACATCGCATCTGGTCCTCATTCTCTCAGACTACAGAGCACTTCCCATCCCAAAGTGTAGGAGCAATTGTTCCTGCTCTTCCACTTAGGGAAAACATCTGCAGGCTTGTTTTTGTTTTTCTGCGCTTGTCATCTGGATGGCTGGCATTCTGTCAAAAGTTTCACTCCGAGAAGCCTGAAGCATGAGTGCAGTTCATGTATTATTTCCTCTCCTGCTATAATAGTACATCCGAGTCTCCCTCAAATGCTTCTCCTGGGATGGACGCTGGGAAACGCGCTGTAGGAAAAAGCAGGATAAACCCTGCCTTGCTTTCATTTACAACAGCACATCTCTCAAACACTTAAGCCAACAGTCCCATTTCCAGGCACCCAGGGTATCGTCTGGCCACATCACAGGTGACATTGTAATATGTAGGAGACCATTGGTAGCCTTGGGTTTACTACCTCAGCATCTACTTTTCAATTATTCCTGGTCCATGGAAAACAATCATTTGTCAGTCGGTAAAGGCACGGGTTTGAATGTCAAGTGTCCCTATTAGTGTGACAGTTTGGCTGTCTCATTAATATCTCCTCTACTTTTCTTAGGGAAGAATAGCCTTTTGACAGTGTTAGAAAATTTGGAAAATGTCCACATATGTCGAGCTATCAACCTTATGAATGGTGCTAGTATTTCCTGATATTTCCCTCTGAAAAGGTTCCAAAACTGTTATGAAGTCAGAGATCAGATCTATATGCTTTGTTTGTTCAGTATTGGTTTTTCCACATCAACAAAGTTCACAGAGAATTAAAAGACTAGAGTATTAGACACAGCTCGCAGCACAGGCAGGTATAAAAGAGTGACTAGCAGCTGGCAAAACAAATAGAACTAAGACAAAAAAGAAAAGATAGACTATTTACTGTAGAACAGTGATAGGGAAAAAATCAAATGAGAGAAAAGTAAGTTACTGACTCAGACCATGAAAGGAAACAACTAACAGAAGCATCACGATGGGTTAGGATGCTGTGTCCCAAGTCGGCATCCTCGAGCCCAGCTTGAGACACCAGCAGATTGAGGTTCCTGGGTTGCCGCCACTTAATTGTGTACTGTTGGAGAGAAGGATCATATCCTTTCTTTATTTTTTCCAATCCCTTGTTTCTAGAACATTGCTAGACTAGGACTATGTACTCAATACATGCTTGATGGAAGGAGAGTAAGAGAATATACAGAAGTCTGTTTATGAATATCTGCCTGGTATTTCAGGATAGAGTCAAAAACATAAGACTCTATCTGCTGGTGGGGTAGAGAAGGTCACAGAGTCTTGATTGTCTTCAGAAGCAGGTGGCAGTTAAAACATTATCCGGAGATGTACCTAGGTGCTGAGATTATAATGTGACCTATTTATAAGTCTGAGGGGGAAAAGTGGCAAGAATTTACATGGCAGAGAACCTAGACATTAGAATGGAGTCACGGGGACCAAGAAGAACAAGCAGGATTTCCTTGTGAAAGTCCTATGGATTGAATTAAACTGCTTTTCCATTCTGGAACACAGAAACTATCCCTTGGGTAGAGGCAAAGGCCATGTGATCTGTACTGTGAAAAGGAAGTAGAAGACAGGAGGCCTGTGAGGACGGTCACTGGTGGTCTTGCTAAGATGCTTCTGTAACGCTGAACAAAAGCCCATCTTAAAATCCATTTGAATAATGATTAAAACCTGCATAAACATCCTGTGCTGTCCGAGTGCCGTATTAGAGAATATCTAGCTACAAGGAGTTCATCTATTTGAAGGAACTGTTTCTCATCCTGACACATCCCCCAAAACACTGCAGGCAATCTACAAATTTGCTCATTTGGCATTTTTTTAAAAAATCCCTTTTCCCATCAAAAGAGAAAAAGAGATAGTCTATCTACCCCACAAAAATTAAGGGATGTACCAAAACTTTAAAGTTGGAAAAAAGACAATAAAAGAAATATTAGGAAAGAAGTAAAATGTAAATTTAAAAGTAGGAACAAAGTAATTATAAAATAAGAAGCAGAAGATGAAACTGAGACCAAAACTTGACTCCTTGTCAATAAAAACATAAGAGAGGGAACATGACAAGGACAGGAAGGGCAAGGTGGAAAGAGATGAGGGAGGAGAGAGAGAGAGAGAGAGAGAGAGAGAGAGAGAGAGAGAGAGAGAGAGAGAGAGAGAGAGAGAGAGGAGAGAAGATTCGCCGACTAATAAACACTGAAGGACGTGTGTGGCAAGGGGAAGATAGCACACAGGCACAAAATACCTTTGAATAAAGAAAATAGGGGCAAACACAAGGAAATTGCTCTTTGTTGATCTTTGAGAAAATATTTGAAACCTGAGATGAAAGAAGTAAGTTGCCAAAACACACCCTGGGGAGCACACACGTTTAAAATGAAAAGTCGTCAGGGCACATCCATGGCAGAAACACCATCCAGACATTTTTGTCAGCCAGTTGATAACATCAGTAAGAAACAGGACACTCTTGTTTTTAAAAATGTTTCTGGGCATAGAGGAAAGATGGAAAGTGTGTGTGTGTGTGTGTGTGTGTGTGTGTGTGTGTGTGTGTGTGTCACTATTTCCAGAACCTTACAATGTAACATGGCTCAATAAAATTAAATGAAATATTACCTTCATCACTATTTTGGAAGTCAAAAATAAGGTTTGGTCAAGAAAAGTCCAGTTACACATGTAAGAATGATGTAACACACCCACCTAAAATTCAAAACGAGGACTCAGAAGATGTCCAAGCATGAAGACGTATTAAAGTGGTGTGTGCCTTAAAAGATTTAAAGAAAGAAGTCACTTGAGCATTTTATGGATGCCTAGAAACTATTTGATGAAATTCCTCCAAGACAGAAATAGATTGATGAGCCTCTATCATAACGCCAAATCTCCATGGTCATAGTGGTACACACTAGACGTCTTTCCATTAAGCAAGATACAAACGAATGTTGCCTGGAGGAAAGTAGACAAACATAGGTGGTCATTGGCAATATCCTCAGCTAGAAAAGAAGAGGGAGGACCAGAAAGGTTAGGAAGAGTTTCATTATTGTCAGCTTGTAGGAAAGAGCAACTCCAGCAGCTTTGCAATTATGCATCCAGAAAGTTCTCTGTATGTAGACTACCAACTTTACTTCCCTCAGATAAAAGGAAATCAGTGGGAATTGTAGTGAAATGCAAAAATTCCATCTATCAATAGAATAGAAAGAACCTGGAAATGCATGCCCTTGACCTAGTTGAAAACAGTTGGAAGAGCATCACACCTAGGACACTGGGGTAAATGTGAAGACCTGGGTTGCGTGGATGAGAGCATCATGTAGATGAAACCGTCCTTCTGCCATCACTGTGCTCTCCCTGAGAAGCTTTTTCTTGTTGTCCTCTTTAAATTGTAATGATGCAGGTACACAAAGTGACATTCATATATTGCCGATCCCCTAAACACAAGAAGAGGAACTTTTTTCTCCCGGAACAAACTTTGCCTTTTTAAAGGAGCGATAACTCCTGTGAAGTGTGGTTGAAATAAATCTCCCTTAATTAATTCAAAATTCCAATACCAGGCAAAAGAATTCCTTGGGACTGAGTCAGGTTTCCAAGAATGTGAGAATGGATGGGAGGGTTCCAAAATTTAGACTAGTGAGGTGCACTGGATTCCCTAGCCATTAGACACGCCACAGAAAACAGCATCAAAAGTCCTGAGATCTACTTTCCACAGTAAATATTTCATAAAGAGGCTCAATACAATTGAAAATTTTGATTCAACAAATGAGTGACTGGCAAAAGGATTTAGAATAATTGACTAAGCAGAGGTGTAAAGTTGGGTTTAGGGGCTGTACCTTTACTTCAGAATAAATTGGATGATTCAAATGTTTTTTAACACAAAAGCAAGATATTCAAGTTTCGAAGAAAGCAGAAGTATTTGTGTCTTCTTAGAGGAAAATTCTATAGAATAACACACAGGACTCAGGAGTCATAAAATTAAAGAGTTGGGGTTTCGCATAAAACAGAGATATTATTGGGATTAAAAACATGCTGGGCAGTGGTGGCCCACACCTTTAATCCCAGCACTCGGGAGGCTGAGGCAGGTGGATCTCTGTGAGTTCGAGGCCAGCCTGGTTTACAAGAGCTAATTCCAGGACAGCTAGGGCTATTACACACCCCAAAAAACCTGTCACAAAAAACCAAGCCAAACAAACACACCCAAAAAGTGATGTTAGAACAAAAGCACAGAAATATCCTATATCTGCATTGTAAGGGTGGTATCCACAGGTTATACTGAGTTCTTATAAATCTGGTAATGAAGATACCAGTGACCCAAGAAAAATGGGCAAAAAAATACACACAAAAAAAAAAAGGAAAAAAAATAGCTTCCAACTTAAAAAAAAAAAACAAAAACCACTACCCCTCAGCTGAGGGACAAATTATTTCTCACTTGTCACAATGGTGTTCCACTTTAATGCGCCCCAGGACAGTCTCAGCCATGCTTATAGATTCTTAACTCAGTGAAGTCTCATTTTAGCAAAATATATCAATTACTGTGAAGCAGGAAAATACATACATTATTTGTATTAGTTTGTTACTTTCTTGCTGATATAAAGCCATGAGCAAAATAACGTGAGGATGAAAGGGTCCATTACATCTCCTTGCCTACTGCTGTTCACCATGCAGGGAAGCCCAGGCAGGAACCTGGAGGCAGGCACTGAAGCAGAGGCCATAGAGGAACAGGGCTGACTGGCTTGCTCTTGGGCCTAGCTTAGCCTACTATTTTATACACCCCAAGGCTATCTGCATAGGTGGGGCACTGTCCACAGTAGACTGTTCCTCCCATATCTGTAAGTAGCGACCAAGAACAAATCCTTAGGAGCTGCTTTGCAAATTTCCCTCAGCAATGGCAGCAGAGAGGGCTGGGTTGCCAAAAGGAGCAGATGGGGAGTTTGAGTGATTGTCTTACTGTATCGTTTTTGCCTGTGTATCTTTTTTGTTTTTTTTTTGGCATTGGCTGTGGTTCTGTTGAGAGAGGGTCTCATTCTGTGGCCTAGCCTGGCTTGGAACTCACTTTGTAACCAAGGGTGGCCATGGACTTGGAGCAATACCCTTGCTTGCCGAGAGCACAGGCGTGACCAATCACACCTGGTTTGTTTTCGGTTTCACTTCTATTTTTGTTCGTGTGGATTATACTTTAGGCAGAAGTTTTAAAAGAAAAATCTTAAGTTTCATTTTTTTGAATTTTTTTTAAATAAAGGAATTATTTTGAAGTTTTAAGTCAATAGACTTTGGGCACTTTTTTTTAAATAGCATAATTGGCTACAGAAGTCAGATAAAGATGAGTTAATCTTACTAGAGGGCAAATTACTCTTCTGCTTTAATGAAAAGCTATAATTTAATTAGGAGAGGAAAGAAATGCCGAAAGACAACCCTGGGGAGAAATCCAGCATGGTTAAAACACAAACTTTGTCCATGCTTAGTCAAGCTACAGTCCTTGACTGGTTTCCAAAGACAAAGGAGTCGGAAGAGGCTGCTCCTTGGCTCATCTCTGAGTCTTTCCTCCACTAACTAGAAGACCATTTTGTCAACCTAACATGCAGAGTATTCCTGGTTCTCCTATTAGCCTGGGGAGAGCAGGTCATAACCCATTGCCTACCTTCCCCGCTACAGGGTCCACACGGCCATGCTCAGAAACATTCTGCCAAGCATCCTGTGCCTCCTTTGTTTGAATAACCACCTTCACATACATAAGTCACCACTGGGAAAGTGTTTTGAAGCGCTTTAGGCCCATGGGCCAATCAGATCCATCTGTCTAATGTAGCCCAACGCTACAAACATGACTGCACTGTGCTTCTCACTGCAGACAGGACAGATGCGACGCCACTGATGCCAGTTTCAAATTGCTTTCTGACTGTTTTCACTCCTAGAGCTACAAGGGGCCAGGCCCACCCTAGGCTTTGGCACTGAGTTGCTCCCCCACTCAGTCTTACATTTACATCACCATGCTGTTAATAGAATGGTCCGGTTGTCTCCGATGTTAAAAATGTATAAGAGCTGAGACTACAGCAAGGTGCCACTGGGCTAAATATTATGGTACCTTCAAAATACTAACTCTGAGCAAGGCAGGATAGCGTGTGCACATAATCCCAGCGTTTTGGAGGCAAAGACACAAAGACTGCCACAAGTTTAAGGCCCGTTCAGGTTACACAGTGAGCTGCAGGAAAGTCAGAGTCAAATAGCAAAACTGTGTCTCAATAAAGAGAAGTACTAACTCATGGGCCAGTCCAAAGCACAGCGAAATCCACCATCCCATGATATAGGTGAGGCTGCCACTGAAGGTTTACAAATTTTGTGTTTTAGTAAGCCTTTTTTTGAAATGTAATTTTAGCTAGATTCTCACCATTCAGAATAAAGGAGCAGGCTTGGCCATAAAGGAGATGGGCAGGGTCAATTTGTGACCTGTTGAAACTGGCCTTTGTCCCTTTGATAAACTTTGAATTATAATAACGAAAGCCAGGGGACCACAGGAGTCAATGTGTAGCTCAGTGAGTGGTCTAAGGGCTACCCAGCATTACTTTCCTGTTCTTGCTTTCTCTTCTTTCTGCAACATCCCTACCCTCTTCAATCCCCCAAATCACCTGAAATATGTTTTCTCCTTTATTGTGGAATGTCCTTCTGCACAAGTGTTGCTTTTATTGATTAATGAATAAAGCTGTTTTGGCCAATAACTAAGCAGAGTAAAGCCAGACAGGAAATAGAGAAAGAGTTCTATAATAAGAGACTGCTTATTTCTTTTCTAGTTGTCCATACTCAAAATAATCACACAGAAACTATATTAATTACAAAACTGTTTGGTCAATAGCTTATGCATATTTCCAGCTAACTCTTACATCTTAAATTAACCCATTTCTAATAATCTGTGGATCACCACAGGTTGTGGCCTACTGGTAAGGTTCTGGCTTGTGGCTGGCGTCTTTCTCTTTTGGCAGCTACATGGCATCTCCCTGACTCCTCCTATTCTTTCTCTATTTCCTGCCTGGCTTTACTCTGTTAAGTTATTGGCCAAAACAGCTTTATTAATTAACCAATAAAAGCAACACTTATACAGAAGGACATCCCACATCAGTCCTTGATATTAGGAGATTCACACTGTGAAACATTAACGTTTATCACTTGCATTAGAATCTTTAGAAAGTATCCAGGGTGCTTCCCAATACCTTAAACAACATGCTAAGTGAATTTTTATTTTTCTCATTTTAAACACATTATATAAGCTAGGATATTAGGCAGTATGAGCTGCAGAGTTGATAACCTATTTATCATATTAATGACCTTAAGACAACAAGACACTTTAAAATGATAATATCAGAATAGCACCCAGTTTTCAGAGAGGTGTATAAAAACCAGCTTAGAATAATGCCTTCTGTGGCGTTAATATCAAATAATTTGGAAAGGAGGATGGATAAAGACTGCTAACTATTCATGAGTGATGGTCAGTCTTCACTGTCAATTTAACAAGAGGTAGCGTGCACATGGGAACTCTCTCTTGGATGTGTCTATTAGGGTGTCTCCAGAAAGGTTGAACAGAGCAGGGAGGACCATCCTGAATGCGAGCAGCCCCATGCCTGGCTGAGGTCCTCAGCAGACTGTGAAGAAGGAAACTGAAGGAACACCTGCATTTATCTTCTGCTTACTGGCTATGGATGCAAAGTACTGGGTACTTCAAGTTTCCATCTTCCTTGCTATTATCAATGATACCCTCAAACTGCAAGCTAAACCCAGCCCTGATTTCCTTATGCTAATTTCATCACAACAGTGCTGTAAGTGATTAAATCACTACCCAACTCCATCCCCCCCTATGTAGGGACTATTTCCCTGGTGATCAATTTGCCTCCCACCTTCATCAAGTAGAGCAATACAATATGTCAAACCTATGTCTTGCTGGTACCAACACAAAGAGTTGAACTGTTTTCATTGCAGACACTTATCTATGGCCATCCTTCTCTGTCAGCTGAATGTTGTCGACCTCTGTGAAGCCAGAGGTATGAAAGGAGAGAGACAATAATAGTATGCAACATAGGGAGGTGACATAGAAGAGAAGAGAGGTCACTTATTTCTCATGTTTTTGTGTTCTGCAGAACTGGGTCCGATTCACATATGTATTATTTCTGTATGTAAGGAAAGGGACTGCTGGACACTTGCCTGACCTTATGACTTGGGGGATCTAATGGCATCTTGGACATTTGTGTTACCCCTATGGTCAGAAGTTCAGTCTCTACTCAGGATCTGCTTTGAAAACAATGGGTTCTGCCACACACAGCCCTGCCTGGCCTTTTTTTATCTGTCTTGTGTTTCTGCCATCATCCTTTCATTGACCTGGAATTCAATTATCATGGACACCTCCAGCATGAAGAGATCTACTCAATCTTGTGAGCTGAGTGACGTCCACTTATGCTGCGGGAAGAAACCAATCATGGTGATTCTGGAATATCTGTACTCAGCTCACTGCTTATTCATTTCCACATAACAGTGTCTTACTGCAGCTATTTGGATGGAAATAGTCTGAAATTCAGGTGTATATGCAGTTTTTGTATGTTGGTCTTGTTAAGAATTAGCAGATACCAATTGTAGGTCTGGGCTAAAATGAGATGTTGAGATACATAGACACACCGTGGCATGGCTAAATGAAATCAATATATTTATTACCTCACATGCTTCTTGCCTGTCATTTTTATGGTGAGAACATTTCACATCTGTTCTTTTTGCGACACTCAAGTAGAAAGACACATTTCTGTGAACCCCAGTCATAGCTTTGCATGAGAGTCTTTTCAACTTGTTGAACCTACATGGTGAGATGGATTCTGTGCCGATATCTTGCCTCTCTTCCTGCTTTCCTCAGCACCTCACAATCACATTAAACTCCCCCACTTTCTGATTCTCGTGCAAGTTTAAACCATGCAATATCTGTCTGCCTGTGCCAGGTGTATCATGTTAAAATGGTACCCCAGAGTCCATCCATATTGCTGCAGATTACAGAATTTCTTTAGATTGGAATGGTGTTCCTTTCCATGGGTTATTTCCAACTTGGAGGTTGTCTGAAAATGACAGACATTTGTCAGAAAAGATGCTTTTCATTTTGAGTTTTTCTCTTTCCCTACCCTAGAGGCATGTTGTATCGCTCTACGAAAGTGCCGGGAACTGCTCAGGAGCTCAGTTGTTGATCTTCAGGGTGAGCAGCCCAAGGTGTGAAACGCTAAGTTACTGTAGTGGCGTACCAGGTGTGCAAGATGCATTCTTGTCTTTGCATTTTCTCACGTTCCTACATGTCCCCATAAAAAATCGAGGAGCACTTGGAGATGCAGAATTGTTGTAGTGCATTTTTGAGGAAATCCCAATTGTCGCCCACAATAGCAATGACTCCATAGATGATGGGCGGATTCTGACTCCAGAGATGATGGGCAGAGGGGGGTTCCAGTTTCTGTGTGCGTTTCCCAACTCTTGTCTCTTACTCTTTTTAAAATAGATTCCGAAAAAGTCTGAGAGGAGACTTTGTTGTTACTTGAATTTGCTGATGCTTAGTTAGCGAGACAGTTTTCTGTATGCCTTCTCTAGAGAAATGTGTTTTCGGGTCCTTTGTCGGATACTAAGAATTGTTCTTCTAAAATTATTTTTATTTTCATGCTATTGAGTTGTGCCTGGTCCTTACATATTTCGTGTGTTGATCTTTCAACAGACAAAAAGTTCCTGAATATTTTCTGCCATTCTTTAAAAACTGTGAACATGTGATAGTCAAACAGCCTCAGATACAGATCCTCAGGTCCCACCTTGTTTGTGAGAGGGGCTCTGGTTTACTGTTGCATATGCCAGGCTGCCTGAACTCCGGTGTCTACTGGGGTTCTCTGCTACAGCCTCGTTCTTTCTCTAGAGTGATGGGATAACAGGTGCACAGTACTGTCTCTAGCTCTACTTGTGTTCTAAGATCTGAGCTACAGTCCTGATGCTGATGAGCATCCTCAGCCTCTCCTCCCATTCTCTGGTTTCTCTCTTCACTCCACTGTTTCTATTACTGGGTAGAAGAGTTTCAATTCTGAAATCTTATTTGTCTTTTCTTTTGTTATCTGTACTTTCAGGGTCAATCTTTTTGACAAGGCCAGTCTCACAAAAGCTGCTTTTGAAGGGCCTGATGGTATACAACTGTAACCTCACTTCCTCAGGAAGATGAGGCAGGAGGACTACCATGAGTTTGAGGCCAGTCTAGCCTCACAATGAACTCAAACAGACCTCGCTTACAGAGTAAGCAATTCTATTTCAAAAATATAAAAATGCTTTTGCCCTATGAGTTCTTTGATATTTAATCCATTTACCCCCTTGAGTTGCTCCATGGAAATGAAAAAATGGTGCTATTTCATTTTTCTGGGTGTGGATAGACCATTCTTTCAGGGTCATTCATTGAAAGGATTGTTTTTTTCCTTATCATGTATTCTCGGTACTTTGGTGAAGTTCGGGTGCTCACAATCATGTAGATTTTTTTCTGTTACTTCATTCACATGCCATGTTTTCTTCAGTCATAACAATGACATCATCATTACTTCCCTTGTCATTTGTGGTCTCTCCTCTCAGCCTTAGTTCCCACGGCTCAGCATGTGACTGCTACTCCAAACTCCAGCTCATGTTCTCCCTCTTCCTCTGTGAGTTTGAAAGACAGAGTTATGATTGTGCATAAATCAAGAACAAATGATCCCCAAGGGAAAGCCTGAGGCGATCGTTAAGAGACCCTGATATCATGCGTTGGTATATCTGCTTATCTACCTGATGGCCATTTATTTCCTCCTGATTCCTTATGCTCATATATCTCCTGGCTGGGTGAAATGAACAGAAAGCCATGTTACCGGTTAATGAAGACTATTGTAATGATCTCATAACTGTACACTAGTTTTAAATGGAGTTAAAATTTGAAGTTTGTTAACTATAACATTCTGTTAGCCTTGAAGCTTCATATTGTCACTCATCAAAATGTATCCAGCATGCACCAATAAAATCCATAAACACAAATTAGCTCCAAGTTAACTTCGCCCAGTCTCATTACATTTTAAAAGACCGTTAAATCACAAATAATAAGACTATTAGGAGAAAACTTTCAATACAGAATTCCAAATAGTAGTTTATAGTAAAGAAGCATACTTCTTTTGAAAATGAAATATCTACTTCCTCTAAAATGCTTCACAGAAGAAGAATCAAGACAAAAATAATAATAAAAACTTGCATTTCAAATGGATTTTATCTTTGGTGCAGTATCTAATAGTTCAAATTAAGCAAAGACTAAATTACAAATATTGATTTTGGTGCTGGCTGCATTTGCAGGGTCTTTGAAATGTTTAGAAAACGGTCTGCACATTTCATTTCCTCTTTATTTGGACAGCACATTGTTGCCAACTTCTCTTTGATTCAAACATCTGGAATCACTAACCACACAGCTGGGAAGAGCTGCCAGTGATATTTTGTTTTCTTCACTAAGAATCAGAGCCTTGACCTCAACAGAGGGTAATTATCTGGGCAAACTAATGATGAAATCTTGAGACAGACGTGACAAGACAGAGGTTCGGGCACCTTGTGAGACAGGGAGCAAGGTTTGGGGCTGTGCTGCATCCAGTTCTACGAGATGCTGTTGTAGGACTCACACTGTTTCTCAAAACTCCTGGGACCCTGTCTGATCACACATGGCCTAGTGCTGCCTAGGGAGATGAGCTCAGACTACTCTCTTACTGGCAATTCACCCTACTACACATACAGGACACTCAACAGAAAAGTCAGGAAAGAATCACTGAGTCCCTGGAAAAAAAATGGAAAGAAGGAAGGAAAGACCGAAAAGCAAGAAATTAAAAAGGAGTCTAAGAAAGTAAAATGATAAAAAGTTAAGTTTTAATTTCTTAAAAATGCCCTTAAGAGAGAAATAATGTAAAGATGTGACTTGCATAGCTTTAGTCCCATTAAGTTGAGGAGTTTTAATTAAATACTGCAATTATAAGCCGGACCTTGTTAAGGTGGAGTGAGAACATTGACTGCAAAGAATGTAGAGAGCTTCTGGCAATATTATCTTTCTTTATCTCAGTGTCCATACAGAAAGGGTATAAACTTCAATTCAAATTCTTTGATGTGCACACCCATTTGTTTTCTTTTTGCTACAAGTCAAATATCAATTATAGTGAAAACTTCAATAATCAAATATAATCAAAGTGTGAAGTTGCTCTCAGAATCAATGAGATATCAAAGAAATCATTATCGTATTTGAAAAATTTTCTACTCTGGGAAGAATTCCTACGCTATATGTATATTATTTACATCCAAGGATCTACACAGATAGAGCCACTTAAAACAGACAGCAGAGAGCCCTGCTTGAATTGCACTGCCTTTGTTCCTTAGCTCTTGGTTGTCCCATTTAGAAACTGCCTTGCCAGACCAAGGGGCGTGCATGTTTACTGTGATATGCATGTGGGTGGATATTGGTTTCTTGCAAGCATCCCAGGTTTTAACTCGATGCTGCCATCCTGGAAATGTTCTATGGCCAATAGTACTCATCGTTGTTCAAAAGTCAGATATAACTGATCAAAAAATCATTATGTCTGACAGCAAAAGTATTCTGAAGACAAATTTAAAATAGGAGTCACTAAACTCCTCTCTTCTAGCCTCAGAATTAAATGTTTATGGCTCCTGATAGCTTCACAGATTTGTACGGGCAAGAAGGTTTTTAGCTCCAAAAACCCTAATAAATCCAGATCCAAAAACTAAGCAACTTTATATTTATTTCAGCAAACCCAGTGAGAACTCACCAGTGACTCAGCTTATCCGCAGGAATTGTCACCACCTTGATTATTGTGGGTTAGGAAAGTCACCCTAAGGACTTCATCTCTAATGTAGTTCTGATCTCTCTTTGGAGGAGACCACTTTCCTCCGCCTTTGTTACAGGGAGCACACCAGAAATGGCCACTCAGATATAGTTTATAGGCAACTGAAAGTCTTTATTTCATCTGGCTGGGACTATACTTGGGTATTCAGGACCTAATTGTAGTAGTTAGGGTCTTTTAAAAACAAAACCATAACCTGTTACCTAGCTTAGCCACTGCAGAGGGGAAATACACAAGCAAGCAGTTTAACAGAAGCTAAAATAAGTTGTTAGCTGAAGGGGGCTTTTGAACAAGCAGGCAGGGTAACAGAAGCCAAGAGATGTTAGCTGGGCCATCTAGGACTTGGGTCTTAGAATGAAGTTGAGTGATTTCCTATGGGATTCTCTCTCAAGGAGATCAAATTCTAGTTACACCTGAAATAGCCTCAGCAAGAATACAAGATGGAGGAACCTCTGCATTGTCTTTGTTGTGTTGCACCTTCTCAGCATGCAAGTCTCTCGACCTCCAGTTTTTCGAATTGTGTATTTGGTTTAATCAAACAATTATTCAATCTTAACACATTCTTCACATCTGTCTCTCAGTTTTCACTCTTCTATCTAGAGAATGCCACAGAACTGCAGACAATAGGATCATTGGCCCATTTCCCTGTAGGAAAACCTTGAAAGAATTGTCCGGAATCTGTCCAACCCTAAATCCCTTTGTTTGTGAAATAGTGATGTAATGCTTACCTTGCCAGATTGCTGGAAAATGTTTAAGAAGCATTCTTGGCCGAGATCTGGAGAGATTCCTTTCTTTGCTTTGACTTGTGTTAATTGACTCATCAAGGGAAATCTTAAGACTTGTAGAGAAGCCTACATGGATTTCCTGCACACCCTTTCTGCTTCTGCTATAGGAGATATTAAATATTGTTCACAAGTTTCCTATGCGATAGATTCTCACCCATCTTCTTGTTAGGAAACTTCTCTAAAGGGATTCAAAACAGTGAGGAGGCAATTAGGACACACTCAGTCTTCACATCTCTTTTACCCCAGTGTGAACACGGTCCCCATTCTTAATACTGGAATGATTGATCTCTGCTCTTATTTCTTACGTGTAGCCCCAAGAAGAGAGCTTATCTTTTTGAATAAAAGTATAACAAAGCACCAGTATTTATATTTGTCTTATCAGAATAAGAGATAAGTATTTTGACACATTTTTACATAATATATGTAGTATATAATATTGTCTGGTTCTAAGAAATATTTCTGCTCCCTAAGAAGAAATGGATATGGTATTTTTAACATATTTTGTGGGGTTAGTTGGCTTAGCTATGTTACAGCAAAGTTTCCATTTTCTAGACCCAATCCAGCCCAGAGACCATTCTCTAAGTCTTCTGATTGCTAATAAATATTTGGCTCATTACTGAGTTTTCTTAATTCCCAAATCTGGGCTCTCTCCTTCTTTTATTAACTTCATAAACAAGGTTAGGGAATGCAGTTTTATTGTATTTCTCTAAATTAACACTATGCTGACTGAAGTGTGTACCCTTCACTGTCTTTCACAACGGATGGTGACTCTCCCTGTGATCATCAACATCAAATAAACTTCAAATCAAAACGCAATATGCTGCTTCTGAGGTATGCTACCTTCCTTCCTGGGAAAGCACAATAAATTTCGAGCTGCCTGTTTTATAGCCTCTAATGGGCACTTAAAGATTCAGTTGGTTTAATTAAAGCGGCATATGTGTAATTGCTAACCCCAGTGCTGGGTTTGTGGTGTTTCTTTTATATTCACTGCAGGGGACTTAAGTGGCAGCCAGTGTCTCCTGAAACAGCGTGACAATTTAATTTATTTTTAAAATCATTGTCATTGTTGCTTGCTTGTCTGATGTTTCTTGAGTTCAGGTTTGTCACTTAGAAAAATGACAAAATAAAATTCTGGGACTTCCACCAAACACATATTCTGTGCTCAGAGATCAGAGCATGAGTCTGACAACCGGACACCGAGAGGACTGAAGAAAATAAAGGAGCTAGCACTTGACAGGCAAGACCAGGGCATTAAGTCTCCCAGGCAAATCTTGGTAAAGTTGAAATGGTGGATCTAAGTTCATGCCCCAAACCTGAAGGCACATAGGTCTAGGTTTTCACATTCATTCCCCAGGCTGCTGCCAAATTGTCCTGTATGAACTTGACGGTTGAAAGCAATGACTCATATTTGAAAAATTTTCCCCTCTGTTCCTTGCACAACTCACCATGGCTAAGACAAGGGCTATCTGTAACTCACTCATGTTCTTGACATCTTTGGCTAAGTATGGCTTGCTGGATGCCTCAGTTGCTTTTATCTCTGGGTGTCTGTCAAGGAGAAAGTACTTGGCGCTATCTGGCAAAGTACCCCCTTGGGAGTGTTTTTTTGTCTCTAGCTCTGGGGTAGAGCTAAATCCAACCCAGGAGAAGTGAACAGGGCTGCCAGGTTTTGTTCCAGCTATATGTCTTCAAAGCAATTAGGTTATGCTGCAATTGCTGAGGAGCCATTTAAATTCCTGCAGTAGCTTGATTGGAGACCTGCACTATCTCTTTGCTTTACTTTCTTCATGTTTCATGATCTCCAGAAGGACTCAAAATACAGAGTCTTAGATTCTTGGAGCCATAGTGCAGACAGCTCTGGTCTTGAAGTACAAAAGAATTTTTGACATTTTAACTATACAAAATGTTGGCAAATATTATCAAATAGTTTCCCATGTGAACTGAAAAAAAATTAGGTAAAATTAGAGATTTCTGTGTTCATATTTCCTATCCAGTATTGACTTGGGAAGAACATAGAAAAAAAGAGCAATATCTATACTCATTTAAATGACATTAGATATAAAAAGACTCACAGAGACCAGGAGCTGCATCTTCTTGCCTTTCTCCCAGCAAGTGGGATGGGATGATGGGATGCTGCAGCCAGAGTGAGCGTATGTGTGGATAATCCCAACACTCGATACAGTGACAGAGAATTTTAATCCTCTATGCTAGTGCATTCATCCCACTGGAATATAAAACACAGATTGATATGTCTCTCAAACTTAGATAGAAGATCCATTCTGCCTTGAAAAACAAAACTTGAAAAGCAGAAGCAATTAGTTGCTCAACAACACTTGACTGTTGAAAAAGAAAAACATGATGATAATTCAAAAAATCCAAATCACTTGTTAAAGTACTTAATGCTCAAGCGGAAAATGTGAGTGTGATCTTCAGGACCCAGGTAAAAGACAGAGCATGGGTCTGTAGGGAAAAATCAATGGGTAAAGCTCCTGCCACATAAAATGAGGACCTCAGATCAAATCCCTACAACTCACATCAAGTTGGGTGCAGTATTGATCATCTATAATCTCAGTGTTCCTTGGGCAATATAGAAGCCCCATACAGAAAAATTAATTGAAGGTTACAAACTATCTAGCCTGCTTACAGTCCCCCATCACAATTCCTTGCATATATGCCTGTATATCACACATACACACAAAAACACGTTGTGGTGGCTTGCTGGTGAGGAAAGACATTTTAATCCCAGAGACTCACTGGCCATCTATCCTAGCCTGACCGTGGAGTACCAGATCAAGTGAGAGACCCTGTCTCAAAAATAAGTTTCCAGCTCCCGAGAAGCACCACCTGAGATTGACTTCTGGGCTCCACATGTACATGCGCACATGTATCTGAACCCATATATACATCTGTACATATGAACACATATAAGCACATACAAAAACACGCAAGCCAAATTGTAATATTAACCTAAGAAAATAGTCACGATTTAATTTTAGATAAAAATCCAGGTTTCATAGAGAAAGTGTATGTAAAAACTGCAAAGATGTGTGCACACTGAAAATAAGGGATTTTTGAAAGCGTCAGACTAAAATCATTAACAGTATAGGGATTCTGGGTTTTTCTAAAATTAATTTCATATATGCACTGAATTTTATGTTTCCCACACCGAATGTCTGCCATCTTAAAGGAAAGCAACCATCCCTCTAAATAAAGGGAATCGACATAGTAAAAGCAATGACTCCAACTGGGCGTGATGAGATCCTGACATCGAAACACCTGGCTGATTGTTGCCCTGCTTCAAGCTAGCTGTTTGGCCTGCGTTCGTCCGTTTAGGAGCGTGCTCTCCATATAGCTCCAGGAGAGGACCCTTCAGTGAGACTAGCTTGTGACTCTCTAAGCCCAGGAGGAGCTGACGGCTCCATTGCCTTCAAGTGAACTGGGAGCAGGGCTGGATGCTATTTGTGGAGGTGGCCTTCTGTTTGCTATGAGGAGAGACAATTCTCAAGCAGATGTCCCAGGAATCCAGATGTTACAGACCATGACTGATGGTGCAGGCACAAGGCAGTTTGTGTCCTTGTAACAGAGGAGACACAAAGTAATGAGAAGCCAAATGGCTGCAGGAAAGCAGCTACCTAAAGGGTGAGCTCAAAGAGTCCTTGCTTCTCACAGAAGGTCAAGCCTGGAAGCGCTGTGTCTGCCAGTCAGCTGTTCCAATTTGCTTGACCTTACTTAACCTAAACTAAATAGAAAAGTTGCTGACATATTAGCAAATAAAACCAAAACCAAAACCAAACCGAAACAACAACAACAACAAAACCTTGGAATTTTACCTTCTATCAATTAATATCCTAAAGCATGTCTAATTTTTGGATCATTCTTCCTTTTGAGAAAAGTGGCAACTAAATGGTAACCCAAACATTCTTGGTCTGTCTTTTCTGTCTTTACCTTTTCTCAGTCTCATTGACCTGTTACCTGGGTTTAGCCAGGGAATATGCACACGGTGCCCAGCCACACCACCTTTTCAAACAAGAAATGGGGAGTAGACTCAGGTAAAATAAGAAATCCTGGGGACCTTGGTTGAAACGTCACACTTTAATATATTATCAATTAACTTATTTATCACACTTGCTGGGTATTTCATGTGTGTGTGTGTGTGTGTGTGTGTGTGTGTGTGTGTGTGTGTGTGTGTGTTTGTATTTAAAGGAAAGAGATTGTAGGAGCCAGTGAGCGACTAAAGGCATGTAGCCTAAAGACCTGAGAGAACTGAGTCCTACAAGTTGGCTGATATGTCCATATAAGCTGGGGCATGTGTGTTACCACACACACACACACACACACACACACACACACATGTAGGAGTACAGAACATAAAGACTACATCAATCATCTCCAGGCCTCCTTGCTTCCTTTCTCTGTAGGCCTAGTGCTGCACAAACAAGTAGACACTTCACAATTACACAAAGTAAAACCTTAGTTCTGAGCATTTAGGCTCACCCAACAACTCAAGATAGAGTATTTTTTTAAAATATAAAATTTGCATTAATTCTTTGAGGATTTTCTGTAGTGGATTTTGATCACATCTACCCACAAGTCTTTCCCTTGCCTTTCCAGATCTACCCTACCCATCTTTAACCACTTCCAACTTCATGCCCTATTTAAGAAAAGTAACCCATTGAGTCTACTTTGTCCTGACCACACACTCATGGCTGTGAGCTCATCCGCTGGACCGTGTCCCATCGACCACATGTTACATCCTTCAAGAAAACAGATTACCCTCCCCCCAAAATGTCAGCATCTGTGGAATAATGCTTTAAAAGCAATGCATTCAGGATATCCCAAGGGACACTCTGTCAAGTTGGGGCTGTTGTATTATCAAAGGAACCTGACAGAAATACATGATACTGAAAGGGTTTTTAAATGCTAAGTTTGAGACACACCTCCTCAAGCAAAAGACTGAGGATTCGTGGAGAGACGGCTGACCTCTTAACTTGTGGGGCACTGTGCTTTCCGAGGCCTCCTTCCTGTTGGTCACATGTAGCTATGTACTTCTGTGGCCATGCCAAGCTCTGGTATCTTGGATTTCCCTGATGGAGTACAACTCTCCTTTATTGATTAGAACAGTATGCAGAGTGCTGGTGTACTGTGACTTTTACAGTCCCTGTAGTGGACTGTTAAGACCAAGAAGTCAAGGCTTTACTGTGGTTTACTCAACAAACCCTTTCACCTGGACCCACGCCTAAGCCTGTGTCAGGTACCCACGAAACCTTTTGTGATGTTTGAAGCTTTGTGTAAACCGCATTCAAATGAGACCGCCTTTGCTCTCATAAATGTAAACCATCTATTTCAATGTGCCGCCGTGCTAATCCTGAGATTGTATAGTTTTGGCCTCTCCTGGACTGCTGATGAATGTCCAGGCTCAGAGCAAAACTGCTACTTACGTGGAAGCTCAGCTTCCTCATTGAGCCTGTGTGAATCTATCCGAGACATGGGGAAGTGTCTCTTCCCTTGGGGTAATCAGTAGACGGCATTTTTATGATATGGCTTGTATTTATAAGACATTAAGAGATTATTTCGTGTTTTGTTTTATTTTATGTCAAACATCCTCCCCAAATAGGATGCATCTGTGGACTCCTTCCTCTTGATTTAGACAGGGAAAGCAGGCTGCTTGCTCTCTACCCCCTCCTCCTACGCTGGCCCACAAAGCAAATCCGCTGGCAAGCAACCTTTTCCCCAGGATGCTCTCAAAGTCCAAGATCAGAGTGAATCTGCACCCGATATTGCACAGGCCTGGGGAGCAGAGGGGTATGTTTGACGGGAAGAAAGATGGAAACCTACATAAAAGAGATGTCACTGGCCTCTATTCCACGTCCGCCACACACTTATGATCCTTAGTAGGAGCTGGTAGACAGCGGTGGCTTAGAGTGAAGAGGGAGATAGTGGAACTTCCCTTTTGAGTTGATCACTCTGTTGTGTTGTTGAGAATAACAGAAGGAAGGGCAGAAGCAAGGCAGCAAGAACTATCACAGTGCATTGCTGGGCATGATAGCTCATACCTATGGCCCCAGGATCTCAGGGGCTAAGAGTCATGAGGTATATTGTGAGTCAGGTCAGCCTGAGCTACCTAGCAAGACCTTGTCTCAAGGAACAACAGCAAAAAGATGGTGGTGATCTAAAGAAAAGGGGTACTGTGTGGGTTGTGAGAGAGTAGTCAAATTTTGGCAAGCAGGCCTTTCAGTAATAATTGCTTTAAACTATTCTGTGTATGAAGTAGGCACTCAGAAAAACAGTACCAATTATTTATTTACTTATTTGCTAACTATAGTTCTTATTATACTTTTTTAAAGCTGAAATGAATAAAATAGTGGGTTACATTACGGGATTTAACTACTATCTTCTATTTTAAACTTATTTTAACTAACACAAAACACATAAAATTATACATGTTCATGGGATACCGTGTGCTCTCCCCATAGAAGTATGTAGTATATAGTGTAATCTAGTTAAAATACCTCTCAAAATTTATTACTTTTTCATATTCCTGCCTTCAACATTTAAAATCTGGCTGGGTGTGGCGGCACACATTTTTGATTCCTGTCCTTGAGAATGCTAACTAGAATGACCTTCGTGAGTTCAAGGCTAGCCTGGCCTATATAGTGAGTTTCAGGCCAGCCAGAACTACCCAGTGAGAACCGCTCTAAAAGAAGAATAATACTTTCAAAACCTTCTTCCTAGCTTTTGAAAAGATTTGTTTATTTGTTTTGTGTATATGTATGCAAGAATTGTACATGCATCGTGTATACACAAGTGCTCCTGGGAGCCAGAGGAGGCATTAGATTCCTGGAGCTTGAGTTATAGGCTGTTGTGAACAGCCTAACATGGGTGCTGGGAACTGAGCCCAAATCCTCTGCAAGAGCAGCCAACGTTCTTACTGCTGAACCATTTCTCTAGCCCCTCTTAAAGCTTTCTGATGTCTGCAGTACATGTTTATTTTATTTTTGATTGACAACTAATAATTACATTTGTGGATTATGCAACGAAATGCCTGATTGACAAACAATAATTACATTCATGAGTACACAACATGATTCTTTGATCATATATAGATTGTGACATAATTAACAAGCCAATTAACGTGACTGTCACCTCGTTTTTTAACCTGTCATATTTTTAACGTTGAGGCATTTCAAATTTACTTTCTTTTTTTTTTCTTTTTTTTTAAATTTATTTATTTATTAAAGATTTCTGTCTCTTCCCCGCCACCGCCTCCCATTTCCCTCCCCCTCCCCCAATTAAGTCCCCCCCCAGCCCGAAAAGCAATCAGGGTTCCCTGTCCTGTGGGAAGTCCAAGGAACCCCCACCTCCATCCAGGTCTAGTAAGTTGAGCATCCAAACTGCCTAGGCTCCCACAAAGCCAGTGCGTGCAGTAGGATCAGAAACCCATTGCCATTGTTCTTGAGTTCTCAGTAGTCCTCATTGTCCGCTATGTTCAGAGGCATCCTCCTGAATATTAACCTTCAGCAAGCGATGAAAGGAGACAGAGACCCAAATTGGAGCACAGGACTGAAATCTCAAGGTCCAAATCAGGAGCAGAAGGAGAGAGAGCACGAGCATGGAACTCAGGACCACGAGGGGTGCACCCACACACTGAGACAATGGGGATGTTCTATTGGGAACTCACCAAGGCCAGCTGGCCTGGGTCTGGAAAAGCCTGGGATAAAATCAAATTTACTTTCTTAATATGAAATGCACAATATATTATTTGGTGACATAGTTAGATTAAATAAGAATCAGGACAGGGATAGTTTGGCTACTTTCTCTCTCACCAGAGTCAACAGAGCATATTCCGGAGTGGATCTGAGCCCCATGTAGTCTATACATGTAGACACAGCAGAACGGACACCACTTGGCCTATGCAGACATGGCTCAGAAACAGGATTCTTTAGCTGCTATCCAAATAAGTTGGAGTAAATACAAGTCGGGGCACACAGAGAGTCGTTGCCCTTTTCCTCTTTGGCAACCTCTTGTGGAATGCTTGACCTTTCTTCGCCTTTG
Organism: Microtus pennsylvanicus; assembly: GCF_037038515.1. Classification (NCBI taxonomy): domain Eukaryota; kingdom Metazoa; phylum Chordata; class Mammalia; order Rodentia; family Cricetidae; genus Microtus; species Microtus pennsylvanicus. The sequence goes on along the minus strand of NC_134587.1, from coordinate 28,094,109 downwards.
TTGCTGGAACCGTGTTTAGTGCCTCCAGGATGGACTTAGAGAGTTGGCCAAGTTCACCAAGAGTTCTAATATTGCAGCAAGGCCTATCCCTCTTGGCTTCTTGTAACAACCCCTCAAAAGCCACTTTTAACATGCCCACCATGATAGTCTTTTTTAATTGAAAATTAATTAAAATTTTTTGAATTTGCTCACTTTTCCACAAGGGATCAGTTTGCCTTCTGGGCACACAGTTGTATGTCTAACAATCTTCCGTGGGGGTAAAGAAACCCTGTATGTTGTAACTCAGATGGTAATCAGATGGGGGTAGCCACCCCTGAATAATAATGTTTAGGTCTTTCTTTACCCAAGGCTCACGTTCCTTAGCAGGAATGCAGTCACGAGGGTGGGGAGCGTGCCAATTATAAGGCAATTGGTTTGTTTTTCTAGCAGGCTGGCTTTATTAGGGGGCCCCTAATGTGTTACACATTTTGTTACAAACTGTGACAATTTATGGTGCATTCTGGGGATTTCAGAAAAGGAAAGGGCCTTGCAAATTATTATCTGTGACAGAATTATAATTTTACAAATGATTAATCTCAATCATCCGTCTCTTTTCTCTCTTGGGTTAAGCGAGAAAATTATATCCTGCAAAATTAGCTGTCAAAATGTGAGCTTGTGGTTTGGAGTGTTTGTGCAGGAGGAAAACGGAGAGAAGATCTTTATTAATGAGCTGGGTTAAATAAATAAAACGGATACTGAAGGAAATGCAGGAGGCGCTGCTCTGCTCTGTCAGCTGCCTGACGATGTCTCAGTCGTCGGTAATATCTGCCAAGTCGAGTCAGGACACTGCCTAGCATCTGTTTCTGGGCATGCCCTACCATCTCAGTGTGAAGTGTCTCCATTTGACCCATTTGGATGGGCCTAAGTGACAGAGTGATGTTGCCATTGTCACCGACTCCTGGTGACTAGAAGTACCAATGTTGACAGAGGACTTGATGGAACAGCACTTGAAAGTGGAGGAAAGTAGGCATACGTCCTCAGACAAGTGTTCAAACCTGAAAACAGCCATTTGGGGAAGGGGAGAAAGCTTAAACAGGACATTAAAAAGCACATCAAAAATCACGTGAACAAACCAAGCAGTCTTGAACTCAGTCATTTTGTCAGCTCTTATTACTCTGCAGCCCTGGTCCTGGAACTCTAGGGCACTTCCTGCCAACAGTGGTTATGTCTACCACTTTGTCTTGTCATTGTGGCTGCATGAGTGTTCTCCTCTGTTCAACAGAGGCTCCCAGCCTCTCCACAGCCCAGAAAAAAGCAGAGTCCTTCTACCCTAGCTTCTCATTTAAGCTACAGCATTTGTGAGGACCAAGAAACAATTGTCTAGAGAATCCATCTTACAGAAACAAGAGGTTTCTCCACAGCAACAAAGAAGAAGTATTTCTGTTGAAGACTGGAGCAGAACTTTATAGAAGCTGGGCCAGGTGGTGGGAGTTTAGAATGAAATTTAGGTAAATGTTAAGGAGAAGACAGGTGCCCCAGTTCTTGTAAGAATTGGATGAACAGCTTAATGAACTCTGAAATCAAACATGATCTAAAATTAAAATATTTTTAATCCTGGCAAGGTATCACAAAACTCTGTCCTGAGAAACTGTCCATGTCTATGATTACATGGTTTCTATGGCACTGGGGTTAAATAATAAAGAAAAGATTTTAGTGTTATTTTATATCTAACAGCCAGGTTCCTTGTAAACGAAAAGTTTTTGCGAGATTACGTAGAACGTAGTGAATAGGTGTTGGCCATTTGCATTATCCTAGGTTCTGTGCCCCGTCTTTAATAATACTACTGTATGCTTACAGTATAAAAGCTGAATATGATACCTATTGTCATTTAACACGACAAAATGCACTAGACAGATGACAAGACTTGCTAGATGTGCCTCTACTAAGAAATGCCACAAAACGCTCACAAGTCACAGAGTTGTCGACGAGACTGGGGGATTCTAAGAACTGTAGCACTGAATGTTGAATATCAAGAGTTTTTACTGTGCAGCATATTCGATTATGAAGAGAACCCATTTTCTAAATTGCTGTACTTGGGTGTGTAGTTACTATAAAAATAAAAGTGCTTTGTGCCTATGATTTCCATCAGCTCTCCCCCATCAGATCCTTGATTTCTGATACAGGAACTCAAGTGATTGTGAGTTATCTCCAGCAAGTAATTCAGCCTGGCTCCCAGTCCAGGTCTGTTCTGTGCACAGAGGGGGCTCATTGTACACTAGAGCCCCCCACAGGAACTGTAGATGACTGTTCCAGCATTGTGGGTCGGAGCCAATCACTCCTGAAGTTGAATTTACATTTGAAAAAGTGTATTCCAAGTGGCAGGAAGGCAACTCTTAAATGAGAAGCAGCCCAGGGTTTCATTGTTGTGGGCCTGATGGTGATAGTGTATTGTTTTGTTTTCTGCTCTGAAATTTAATATTTGGTTTAAATATTTTCATCCTGCACTGATCCAATTACTAAATCCAGTTATCTTTTATCTATGATGAAGCACTTTCAGAGAGGAAATAAATACAAAGAGAGAGAGAGAGAGAGAGAGAGAGAGAGAGAGAGAGAGAGAGAGAGAGGGAGAGAGAGAGGAGTGGGGGAGGGGTGAATGAATTAACAGACAAAACAGATCCATGTGTTTTCACACCTTATGTAGTTCAGCTGGATTCCCTGAACTCCCGTCTTTTGTAAGCCCCTGATTGTGGTCTATGAATGTTTGCCAGATTCGCTGTAACTCCAAGACTCTTCAAATACAACCCCGCTGCTCGCCCCACTGGCTTGCAGTAGCTGTTTACACAACATGCAGATAAATAGAAAACCCGTTCTGCTTATTTCCAGCAAACACATTAGCAAAACAGAAGTTAATGAGGGACACCAGCGAAGGAAGGCAGTGTGTTGGAGAAAGTGCTTTCGGCAGGAGGGGAAAGAAGCGACAGCCTGTGGGACTGGAGGTTTAGCGCTAATGCAGTCTCCCTCCAGCCGGGAACTTTGTCTGCCTCCCTCCCACAAGCCTGATGGTCTGCTTTGTAGTCTTCCGTGTTTGGGAAGGGAATGCAGAGCTGGAGAGTTCATTAGCGGTATTGCACAGTCGCTCAGATCCCAGGGTCTCTGTCTCATCTTCGCAGATCACACTGCTCACGGAGGGTCTTGCTTTATTTTGCTTCTTCTCCTTGCACTGCAAAGCCCAGCCTCCTGCCTGTCTCCATTCACACCAGAGGAATGCCAGCACAATTCAAAGTATGTCCCGTGCCTGTGGGCAGTCCCTGCTGCAAATCAGCTTATTGTAGTTAAAAAAAAAAGCAACATAGTCTTGAAAATGTGGCATTGAAGATGAAAATCTTAATTCCAAGAAGCATATTACAAAAAGAAAGAATAAAATAAAGAGATGAGAGAGAATGCAGGAAGGGAAAATGGAACAAAGAAAAAAAACAGACAACCGACAAAAGAGATGGCCAGGACAGATAATATTGTTCAGGGAGCTGACGGTTGGGAACCAAGCCTTGCTTAAGGATTTAATTGATTTCTGTGCGTTTGTTTCTTTTCAGAAACCATTCCTCAATGCCAATCAGCCTTGCTAATGTATCAGTGTCGGGTTTTATTGTCCTCAAGAAGTCAAGTTGAGCCAAGGGTTGTCAGAGCTTTGAAAATGAGTGGAGAGGACCCGTTCTCCACCAAATGTTCCTCTCTCTCTCTCTCTCTCTCTCTCTCTCTCTCTCTCTCTCTCTCTCTTTCTCTCTCTCCCTTCCCAAATGGGGACCTTGAATACAGCACCTTCTCCTAATTAGATGGTCTACTTTGAACTTACTGCTCTCTACCTAGTAAATGAATGGCCATTGATGATTTTATCACGGATGTTCCATGGTTGGAGACAGGTATTTGCAGTTTTCCCACGAGCCATCTGCTCAAAGAGAACACGGTTAACACTCTTTAATGAGAACTGTACGTTTTTGTGGATCCAGAAAGGGATTCACCTCATTTTCCACTGATGAAATGAAACTTCGGATGCTCCGCAGGACATTTGGATGAAAAATGGACTGAACTCTCTTAGCTGGAAACCGCTTAGTTCCCGTATCTGCCTGGATGGAGCATTTGGTTCATTGAGTCTTCATTATATTCTCCAGAGTCCAAGAAAGGTCTCAGGGCAGGTGATACAGAAGTTGGCTCAGACTCTTGTTCTCATGAGAGTTTCTGAAGTCCTCTTGGGCAGCTGCTACCCTGCTAGAGTGGTTGGCATTTGCACTTCCGAGCATACGGTCAGTACAAGAATTCATTTGAGGAGAAGTCTGCAGCCCAAAGCAGGAGGATTTGTACTTTTTCTTGATATTTTAAAATCCCAAGAGCATTTATTGAACAGCATCATCGCTGTAACTAAGGTTAAGAGTTTTCCTTCTCGCCAGGCCACTGAAGCAATTCTACATCCTAGAACCTTGAAGGCATCAAATTAACAAGTCTTCACTCATTACCTACCAGAACCATAACTGTGATGCCAGGGATCCCACCCAGTTCCTGGGAGTGGTTTCCTTAGAGCATGCAGCGCTGTGGTATCGATGCTGCCATGCTTAAGGAATCGGGAGGAGTGCCACGGAAGTGTGTGCCACTGTCTTTGACCTCAAACTGTGCAGACCTGAAATACAAAGACATACATCAGTAAGGACAACTAGAGACAATCGCCTAAGAACTGACCTACAACAAAATATGTGTGGTACAGGACGTAGGAAGGAGGCTCGTTGCCAAATATTTGTAGAAGCAATAAATGTTATGCGTTCAGACGAACAGAACGAACACAAACTAAACGCTGCACCTTGAAGCGGTTCCCATTTCTGACACCGTCTCTTTCCCCGAGAGCCAACTCTGTACTCTGAGATCCCACTGGCACCCTACTGCAGTTTTAATATGTCAGCCTGCTTCGTTTCAGCTGCTGTGCTCCTCTGCAATTTCCCCCCTTCTCCCTCGCTTCTAGTTTGAAAGCCAGGTCTCAGACCCTGAGCTTTAAGGCTTGTGCATTAGCAATTCTGTTCGCTTTCTCTGCAGCCAAACGTGGCTCACATTCTTGTTCACCCAGTATTAATAAAAAGGATGTCTGCACAGCAGGGAATCACACTCTCATTTATCTCTGCGCAGAAATGCGAAGAATGGAGTGGTCTGATGGTCATTATCTTAACCTTGTGTGACTGCAGACATCCTGGAGTCCTGGGAGAGGCAAGTGGACCAGGAAACCTTCATTAAAGGTTTCTTTGAGCACTAGACTGTATAGTTGATCCCCTGTCCATTTCTTATATAGAACACTTTGCAATATATATATATATATATATATATATATATATATATATATATATGGTTATTTTGCAGTCAAGACAATTGAGTCTCTTACCTTGAGGAACTGCGGGGCTCACAAGTTCACTCCTCTCAGTGGGAGTTACCCACTCCGAGTATCTCTGCTCTGAACTCCCTCCCACCCTCCACCCCTTTAAAGAGAAACATTAAAGGACACCACAGGGCTCCTCTCCTGTGATATCCTACCCTTCCTGTGAGAGGACACAAGTCCTGCCTAGCTGCTTCTAGTCTGTCTTCACAGCCAGGATTTTCATGTTCAGTTTTCTGCAAACCGACTTCAACCAGAAGTGAGAGAAAAGGAATGAGTGTATTGATAATATTCCCAATGTGATTATAAATAATTCTGAGACTTTACTCTCGCAAGAAAAATCTTAAGGGCAATATGAGCAGCAACCACATGCATGCACACATGCACGACTGGGAAACATTTCTAAGCAGACTGTCTTTAATGGAAGGCAGTCAGAGAATTGCCCCCTCTCCCTCCAATGGCAAGTTCCGCACTTACTAAAGCTTTCTAGCACTTTTGGATATGAATTTTATCAATAAACAGCCTGGACTAGATTCTTTTCATACTAAAATTTCTAAACTAATAAGATGAGTCAGGTTAATCTGGCTACTCCTTCATTGCTGTGCCTCTTAACTCAGCAGAAAAGGAAAGGGGCCGAGACACTGCCCTGGCCACCATCTCATATCCTGAGGAGCCTGTGGGGCAGCTAGCAAAAGCTACCACTGAACATTGCCACAGAGGAGGGGCTGAGCAGGGTGCCAGTGACATGGGGGGATATATGACAAACGTGTAAAGATGGGACAGGAAAGAGGTTACAATTCACAGCATTAGAGACACGGTTTTCATCGACCACACAGTTTGAGAAGGGATGTGAAACATGGAACAGTCTGAGGTAGACAGGGACAGTTAAGGACCTTTGCCAAAATGCCCAAACAGCTGGTACTCTGTGGCTGCTTCTCATGGGAATAATGCTGGCACTCTGGGTTCCCATGCTGTTCTTCCTGGCTCTTGGAAGACTTGTCTTCAGAGAACAGGGGAGAAGTGGAGTCCCTGGTCTCTCCCAGCCTGTAGTAATGTTGTTTTAGCGACCATCAGAGCACCTCCGGACTTCTTCTTGCCATAGCAGCCCAGTAGAGGCCATTCTGTCAGGAGTCCACATTCCCCTCACAGAACGCTCAGTTTTCAGGCTACAGTAGCTCGGCCGGGCTTCTCTGCTCTGAAAGAAATGCAGAAGGGTGAACTCAGTAGGCAGTTGAAAGTCAAAGTCAAACCGAGAGAGGTTCCTCGCTGCTGAAATCAGTATATAAAAGGTGATAATGAAAGCAGGAACTTTGATAACAAGAAAGGCAAATGTGTGTATGTATGTGTGTGTGTGAGAGAGAGACAGAGAGAGAAAGAGAGAGAGAGAAAGTTTGTGAGTATGTGTGTGAGTGTAAGCATGTGTGAGAGAGAGAGTGTGTGTGTGTGTGTGTGTATCAGTTTGTCAGTATGTGTATGCGTGTGAGCATGTGGTGTGTATGTGTGTGAGCCTGTGTGTGAGTGAGCGTGTGGTGTGTGTGTGTGTGAGTGTGAGTGTGTGTGTGAAAGAGTGTGTATGACTTTGTCAGTATGTGTGTGAGCATGCGTGTGTCAGTGTGTGTGTGTGTGTGTATGAAAGTGTATGAGTTTGTCAGTATATGTATGAGTGTGAGTGTATGGTGTGTGTGTGTGTGTATATGTGTGTGTGTGTGTGTGTGTGTGTGTGTGTGTGTGTGTGTATGAAAGTGTATGAGTTTGTCAGTATATGTATGAGTGTGAGTGTATGGTGTGTGTATGTGTGTGTATGTGTGTGTGTGTGTGTGTGTGTATGAAAGTGTATGAGTTTGTCAGTATATGTATGAGTGTGAGTGTATGGTGTGTGTATGTGTGTGTATGTGTGTGTGTGTGTGTGTTGGGGGGTGTTAGTGCATTGGGAATAGTAAAAAGCAAGGTGAGAAAGGCATTAGATTTGTTTCAGACTAACTAAAGCAAGAACAGGAGCGGCACATTCCCCAGGCTGATACAGTTTTGCTCCTGAACCCAGGACCTAGCAGAAGGCTCAGACTTGTTGGGAGCTCTGCCTTGGGTCTGAGGGCGTGCTCAGCAGTAATCTGCCTACAGTGATGATTCAAGGACCACAGGAAATCCTGAATGCCTGTGAACGATCCCAAGTTCCGTTGCTGTGTCTGAGTCAAGTGTAGTGGGCAGGGAAAGTTTGGATGCTAGACAAAGTTTGGAAAGAAGTCACAGCTCTCTCTCTCTCCTCCCTCTCTCTCTCTTTTATTACTATCAAATATTATCTAGTGCTTTTCTCCAAATGGAGTCTTACGCCCCAGTTCAACATGAACTGAAACACTAACGGCCACACCATGAAAAACAACGATCATGGTTTCTGTTCAATGGTGTGTGAGAATTTTGGGTTCTACCCATTACTCAGTCCCTGCTATTGTTCGGGGTTGAGGTGTGGCTTTCTAGAAAGCCACTAACTCTGGTTTACTGTCCAGTTTCTTGTTTGCCCTTTCTGCTGAGGAGCTGGAAGTATGGTTAGGAAGGCCAGATGGCAGCTTGGTTGCATAAACAATCAATAACATGTGGTAGCCATTGAAGTGATCACAGACCCACATGGTCTCAAGATATGAAGTGCTTGAGAATATTGAATGGAAAAAGGGGGGGGGATGGAAGAGTATTCTTTGCCTCCAAAGATATTAGGAGGGGAACAAAATCCAAACATGGGTGGCCTGAATGTTTATCAAGACAAAACATCTTCCTGGAGTTTAAGGGGGGGTGCTGTTTATGCTTCTCGAGTCATGGAGGTTGCTGAGTGAGCAACAGAACAGCCGTAGTTAATGGGACTGCAACTATTCTTCACTGAGACTTCTAGAATTCTTCTTGGTCACAGTTTGCCCCAGTAGCTGGACATTTCAATGTCTCCAAACAGCAAGACTGCTATGGAGACATTTGGGGAGTTAGGTTAGCAGGCCTGCTATTGAAACAACGGTGGAGTTGGGTTTGATGTGAGGATTCCTGAGCCAGCGAGGAGCCATTCATCACACTCTCTGGCTGGTTCTCACACTCCGTCCTCAGAAAGGACCATTTGATAACAATTAGGATGACGGACGCTTTGAACCCTGCAGTTCACCCACAGTGGCACATGTGGGCTCTCAGCCTGGGGCTCCAAACTGTCCAGAGGAATGTGGGTTTCTCAGTTTCCATCCCCTGCAAGATGTGGCAGGTCCACCGAGGAGATGAAAGAAACAAACGGAACTAGCCAATCAGTTGAACGGAGCTAGAAATTCGGTAACATTCTCCCAGAGATGAAAGCAATTGGCCAGGGTTGGCCCACCCAGGTGAAGGCTCTTGCCAGGGTGTCTTGCTTCAGGAACTGGTCCCTGAGCCACTTAAATAGATGCTTTGCAAGAAAATGCAATCAGAGACATGACTTTTTTTTTTTCTAAAATGGGGTTGGGAAGGAGGTTGATTCAAATGAAAGTGTTCAACGTATTTTATTTAAAATTCTTTTTATTTTTACTTATTATTTTTATACTTTATATTTTTATTGAAATTCTTGTTTTACTAAAGTGGATTTTTATTTTCCTTGCTTAAAGGAGTATCCTCAATCATCTAGCCAACTGTGAACCCTGAATAGTTGCCCCAGCATAACTGGTTGGCTGATGCCAGGATGAATCACGTGCCTAGGGTGCAAGTCAGGTCAGCAGAGCTATTGAGCAATTGTCAAGTCTACCCTTTACCTGGCTCCTCTCTGCTCAGCAGCTGCTGCCTGGCTAATGAGGTGGGGTTGAGAAGCGCGTCTCTCTTTACCGTAGGAGACTTATAGGATTTGCTCGACTGGTTGGCTTAATTTAGTTAAGCATCATGTTGGCCCAGCACATTGTGTGGGGGCATGCACAGGTTACAAATGGAAGGAGGAAGCCCAAGGCTTGGTAGCGTGGGCACCAAGTCCACTTCCTTGCCTTGTGTGATCCCATCAGAGTGATTGCTCTGTGCTGCCCGGGGTGGGGAGAGAGATGCAAGGCAGAAGGTTGGAAACATAGGTGGGCTGTGTTCCAGGGAAGAGAGCGGTTGTGGAGGGAGCAACTCCTCCGAGAATGCACCTCACATGAGTTTAGCTGTGTTTACTACACACACAGCTCATTACCACTGTCATGTAGGGGACAGGTATGGTTTACCGCATGTGGCCACAGAAGCACGGAGGTGGTGGCCCTTGGAAGAGGAACTCCTCTTGTGACCTTCAGCTACACACATCAAACTGAATAAATCTTGATCCTCTATGGTTCCCAGTCATTTCTGGGGCATAAATGGCCCACAGGCACTTGCTCCAGAAATGTGACCAATGGGTTCGCAAATGCAGGTTGCTTGTTCTGGTAAACAATGTTTCTTTGTGCCAATCAAACTGTAAAGGGAAATATTTGCAGTGCTCTCGTGGCTCACTATCATTGTATCATCAAAGCTGCAAAAGCCAGTCATGGTCCTTCACAGAGTCACCTCAAGTTGCCACTTGGCCAGACTCTTCTGGCACTAGAAGCAGTATGAAGTTCCTCAAGAACACCTGAGGAGAGATGAGGGGGGCAAACAACGGAGGTGCTTGCTTTATTTAGAGAGAAGCCAATGCCCCCCTGTTATGGTTTGAAAATGTCAAATTCATGCAGAGGAATCTGAAACCTCAGGGTAACCATGTTGGAAGATGAAACGTAAGGAGGGATATTAGGTCACTAGGGCTCCTCTTATGGATGGCTTACTATAATCAAGGAGATGGGTAAGTCAGGGTAATAGTGATTCAGTGGCCTCTTGTTTCTCCTAGATTTGCTGTCTTGCCATGTGACGTCTTCTATCAGGCTGTGAACAAGAAGACCATTGCTTGATATAGCCTATGACCTCCGACTTCTCTACCTCTGGAATTTCAGTGCTCAGAAATAACCTTCAGAAAAGACAAAGGAGATGCCAAGGGTCTAAGAATTACCCATCCTTGTTTCCCTGGTCCCTTTGGATGACTACTCTATTTACAGTCATGGCTAGACCATTAATCCTTTTACTCTTAGCCCTCACTATAGGACCTTGCCTGCTCAACTGTCTACTTCACTATGTAAAACAGAGAGTAAACTCTATTAAATGCTGTGGGCACACTATAACTCCCTGCTCAATGATTTGACTCATTCCCGTAGAGCCAGTGGTCAACCCTTAGATCTTAGCACAACTAATGCCAATTAAAGGTACCATTCTGACCTTAAAACCCAACACCTGCCAAATGGGATCACAGACCTGGTCCATAGTGCTAGGACCCAGGAAAGTCCTTAAACGTACTAACCTTGTTTTTTGACTTCTGCAGTTCTGCTTCTTGCTAACTGAAGTGGGCCAACCAGCATGTGCATAAAAGACAAAGACCTATGGGAATCAGGGCTGCATGCTTTGGGAAGGTTGCCCCATGCAGCTGTTGGTTGGTTTTGGTTTTAGGGGTGTCTGTGTGGTCTCTGGTGGGCGGGCTTAACTTGCAACCATAGCTCATTGTGGCAATGATATCTTCCCTAATATTATCTGAATTGGTAAAGTATCTGAAAAACACTAAGGAAAGTACATATAGATAAGAATTTTTTTCCTAGGGAGAAATCTATTTCATAGAAATTTCTAAATTCTCTACTCTTGGCTTTAATTACAGGACTTTAAAACAACCTCTAATCAACAAAGTTGGGGAGTAATGCTACCTTAGACATTCCTTCAGGACTTCATTTTATTTTAAGTTTGACTTTTCTTGCTTGAAGAAATTCCTCTTATTTTTCTCCACCTTTTATTTTTATTATGTGTGAAATTATGATTCAGTCTTCAACAAAAGAAAAGGGGAAATAAAAATGGCCAAATGCATGCCTCAAGCTTACAAAAACTAAGTTAATACATCTCGATTAGAACTAGGAATCCTTCCAATATTTACATTGGATTTGCTTCCAAATGTTTGCCATCTTAATGGGCTGTAAATAAATTGGGAGGAACACAGCATTGAGCATTTTAAACATGAAAGATCCTAACATCTGAAGACAAGAAGTGAGGGAATGTGTAGGAACAAGCCAATTCTCAGTCGTTTAAAAAATGCATAATCTGTCTTAAAATTGAACTAATTTTTTGAAAGAACGAAGGCAAAAGTGGAGATTGGAGACTTGGATGGTGTCCATGACTTCTGGAGAGACAAGAGTGAGATGCTTTCAGAAAGTTTAAATTCCTGCTCACATCACTTGCGTATGCAGCTAAGAGTTACTAGTACCAGAAACTACTGCTATGGGGCTTCCGGAATGCAGCAGGGGAAGGGGGAGGGAAAGAGGGAGTAATCTTTCTGTTTAGAGTGACCAGAATGATGAACAGATGTCACCTGGGTCATGAAGGACAAAAGGTGTTTCCAGAGGTCTCTAAGATGGGAAACATGACCATTCACACCAAATCTTCCATATTCTAATTATTTAGTGTTGGAGGTGACAGAGCCATAATTTCTTTTCATGTTGAGGCTTGTCTTACTTCATTTAGATGAGTGTAAGTTACTGGAGCTAGAGTTGCTTGAATAACAAAGAGAAGATACAAAAATAAAAGTGAAGCAGTTCATATCCTGTTCACAGATTGGCCACATCATTACAAGTGATTTTTCAAATAGTTATCAAGGGGAGAGAGTTCATGAAGCGAGAGTTGGACCCTTCCTGTCCCCTGAGGACTCTGTGCTAACTCCAAACTTCCTCACTTGGAACCACTGCTGGGGCAAAAACACTGTGTAGAAATCAATTTTAGTATTCGTGCTCATTAGAACTTAGCATTTGGTTTTCATAAGAATGGTATGTTATATGTGTGGGTGTTTGACCTGCATGTGTGCCTGAACACTGTTTGTGTGCAGTGGATACCTTTTGTAGAAATCAGTGTGCCCTTACAAAGCCATGACTCTACCTTTGTCTTCAAGAAGCCTGGTTTAATAGATGGACTTAGATGCAGTTGGTGCATACGTGGTCCTCTGAGTCTTGTCTGAACGAAAGGATGAAACTAGCAACAAGTGCAGCCTGAGAACAGACCATGCACTCTTTCCATTGACATTGTCTTTGCATTGACCCAGAATCATGAGTGAGTGTGGACCATTGGGCTTCCAAACTCAACCACATGTCTATGACTCCGCCTTTATCACCATTACCAATGGTGCCTCTGGCTTCATGGAGCTACTCAGTCTTTAAGGTGTACCCAAATCCTGAATGTTTAGAATAATATAGACCGAAACTTATTTTGTACTCTGCTGAGTTATAATAGCTAAATTTTATAGCAAAATGTTCCTTGTTTGGAATGTACTATGGAGTGTCCTTCCTTTTGTGTGAGGAAACTCACTTGGAGGTTCCCGAGAAACACAATTTCACCACAGCTGAGGTCCCAGAAGACGGGCCTGGAATTGGAACCATAGTCGTCCCTCTGCTCTACCTAGCGGTTTACCCATGTTTCTCCCCAAGGCGCGTCTCTGCAGTACGTTGTCAATGGCAGCTGGTGCAGTGACACGGAGCACATTTTTCAACACGTGCTCTCCAGGCCATAGCTGCAGTCCCCAGCCAGGGGGCTCTCCTCATTCCAAGTCAAAGAGTCAGGCTGCAGCCGTGTGTGTGTCCTGCTTGATGAGAGAAACGTGAGCAGAGTTGAGTGTGTGGAGTGTAGCGTCAGCCCCAGGGGCTGGAAGAAGGTGGGAAAGCTGCACCGTTAGCAAATGCGAAAAGCATTCTGAAGCCTGGGGAAAGCATTTCCACAGCCAATTAGACATATCACCCTAAAGGGGAAACATATTTCCCTATTAAAGCCTGCCAGCATCCAATATTTCCCAATTAGCTCAGAGAACATAGTCACAGATGTGGGCCACACTGTGCTGCATCCTTTGGAAGCCACATATCAATGGTGGGAATCGCTTTGATTTTATGAATCGGTTTAAAGCCGTGTAAGTATGCCTTCCCTTGAAAAGGCAGAGGCCCATCAAATGGGAGACGAAAGAGCACGTCCTCTCGTGGAAAACACACAGCAGGGCAGATGTGTAACACCAGTGTGCCAAAATTGGCAAAATAATGAGTACAAATCGAAATGTCATAGCTCTGATTCGCCACACCTTCGACCTACATCCCAACCGAAGTGCTGTGTAAAACACCCTTTCTTCCACAAGACACGCTGCTGTATTTAGTAAAGAAGACAAGACACTAGATTTAATCTGAACGTCAGATGAACAAGGAAAAGGCTGGTAGTGTGGGCGTTGTCTCAAGAAACTTGGGTCACACTCAGTTCGTTCCTCGTTTGCCTGAAACTCCATTTTAACTTTTGCTGGAGTCTATCTGGCAGTGTAACCTATGGGACGATGAGTCGCCATAGGTCAGACCATGAAAACCCACTCACACAAACAATTAACACTGCCTGGAAAACACTGCACTTGAAATGTCTAGCTTGGAAGACAGGTCGCTAGGAGAGCTGTCACCAGGCAGGGGCAGAATCCGTCTAGAATTCCTAAAGCAGCAGCTTTCAAGCTATGAGTCTGGAGCCCCTGGCGGAGCAAGTGACCCTTTCACAGGGGTTGCCTAAGCCCACCGGAAAACACAGATGTTTACATTGCACTTCATAACAGTAGCCCACTTAGTTATGAAGCAGCAACAATGTGAATCCGATGGTTGGTGGTCACCCCAACATGAGAAACTGTATTGAAGAGTCACAGCATCAGGAAGGTGGAGAACCACTGCTCGAGAGGCCTTGTTGGAGACAAGAAAAGAGTTAGAGGAATGGGCTCTGCTGAGAAAGAAGAGATGGGGGAATGGGCATTGCTTTATGAAGAGCCGGGATTCCCTTCTCCTTTTCCCACTCCCCTCTTTTGCCAGAAAGCCAGCTGGCATGGTTGGTTTCCTTTCTCTCTGGTCAAAGTACATTTAAAAGACACATGTTGGTCTTAGGCAAGTGACATTGGAGCTCCACAGAACACGTTGCAAATTCCTTCCATGCCTACCAGTTGCAAGTGTGTATGTGATGGGGGGCGGGGGTTCTCATTTTCACAAACCTACACTCTTCATATGTTGAAGCTGGAAAGCCTTGTCATTCTCAAAATCATCCAATTCTTTTACATTCATTAAAAAGAATCTTGGGTCTAAGGATGCTCTGTGGTTGATTTGTACAGGGCAGCACAGCAGGAGTTGGAGTGAGTCGCTGGGTGATGATTCCGGCCTTAGACTGCTCTACCTCACCTCCGCTAGAGTGACTGTCATTGCACTTCAGCCTGGTGGATTAGTATTCCCAACACAGATGGGCCTCCTGTCTTTTCTGTCATCCTCCTCAGCTTCCACGGTCACCACAGCAGTGTTGCTTGTGGTTATGGCTTCACCTCAGCAGGACATTGTAGGGAACAGGTTCACATAGACTTCTGGTTCTCTCCCATGTCTGTCTTGACTTTTTACCAAGGTCTGGAGAGTTAGGAAATCTTTCTTAGAATGTTCCTTTCTCACGTGGTGCAATCGGGATGCTGATGGTACCCATCTCCAATGATGGCCGTGACAACATCATAAAATACACAGGCAGAGTTCTCAGCTCAGGGTCCAGCATGAAGCAAGCCCTCGGCGACTGACCATCAGCCACTACCCCGAGCCATGACAAAAAGCACAAGTTGCTGTTTTCCCCAGGCTTGGATTTCCACTAGAAACCACACACTCGGCCGTCTCTCTTTGGAAAGAAACATTTCAAGCATTTCCTGTTAGAGGAAGATACAATATTCCGTGGAATAAACGGATGGTTTGAACCAATTATCTTACAAAGCGTGCAAAGCAAGCCTGTTTGTATTGTTCAGGACTCAAGTCCAGCTTGTTCGGCGGTCGCCAGCAGTGGCGAGGGAAGTCAGACCCCATAGTATGCATGCGTGCTCTCTCTCTCTCTCCCTCCTGCCTCTCTAATGGATTCAAACGTGCCTGGGCTATTTTATGTGGGCTAGTTAAACAACTGTGTCCAATTATACGAGTGAGTCCCTTAATGACGATGAAAAGCTTCGGATGCGAAGGTACAGAAGGATTTCTCCGTAGCGCTGTCTCGCTTGTGTTCTCCTGCCTCCTCTCACTACTCTACACCCTGAGTTTCTGGTGTCTCTCTGTCACTCTCTGACTACTAAACAAAAAAAAAAAAAAAAAAAAAAGAAGGCAAAAAAAGCAAAACAAAAAGCAAACAAACAATACCACCAACAAAAACCCTAACCATATTACCATTACACACTGGGATAGGCCACCAAGGGCCAGAAAGAACTTTCTCTGTGATCCTTCTGACAGGACCATTAAACTTCTCATTTTCTAGGACAACTCGTCAGTTGTGGAATTAGTGAAAATAAACTGAAGTATTTCAGCAGAAAGTTTGCTTACTGATGGCCAAGGGAATGCAGGCAATGTTTTCCCTTGGCTTTGCCTTCAATCTTCAGCAGTGGGGGAAAGAGGAAGTCTCGGCCCATTAGACAGTGGAGTCTTGTAAATTTTTCCTTTACTTTGAAGTGGGATTGTATGGGAGAATTTTAAGCCATGTGAGCCGGAAAGGGTAACCTAAATGTCCCAAATTCTCTGGGCTTCAGGGATCACTCGTATCTTTAATACCAAATGATGTGGAATGTGCCCTGTCTTGTAGTGCCACGGCAGGCCAGCTTTCCCCTTCTGTTTCTGCAAATCCTACGGAATGCGGACATGTGGGAGAAATCCACCCAGCAGTGAGGTGCCGAGTTCCTAGTTTGATCTACTTCTCTAATGGATTCTTCTAGGTACTCTCTCTGCTTATCGCAGTCTAAGATACAGCCACCTTACCTTAGAAGGTCACAGACAAAATCTCAAAACACAATCCTCCCTAGTTTCCTCAAAATGCAACAGCAAGGTGTTCTGTAAGATTTTGCTAGGAGTGGTGTAATCAGAATTGAAAGCAGACATGAAAAGAGCTTTCTTTTTAAAAATTTAAAATCAGAGCTGGGGATTCAGCCCAATCATGTTTCCAAAAAGACATGTTGCCATGTTGAGGCCAAGCTTCTCTATGTGGCCCGTGCCATGACCCAGCTCCTTTTCCTGTTGTACAACAGCCAGGTTGTCCCCAGGGCCAGCTGGAAGAGCTGGGCTGTGGGACCAGAGGACATTTCTGTTAACCCTGGAAGAGATGGATGTGAGTTTATTTTTGCCATAGGAATCCTAGAATATGTTGGCCACAGGGTGATGCTCGGCCCCAGACAGCAGACTTCTTTCAGGACCTACTTCTTGAGTGTATTTTACTGGGGGACAGTTTTTTTCCTCTGAGGTTGGCTCTCTGGTCAGGAGCTATTCTTTCACTTGTTCTTTCCCCTCAGCTTCCCTCCCCTATGAAAAGGAAATAGCCATGTAAGGTGAATGTGGAGGCCTGCATGTGGGCGGAGGGGGGAGGTGGAGTCACGAGGAAGAAGAGAAAAATATTCATCCAAAGAACCAACACAAGGTCCTCAGGGCACTTCACAGGGACCTAAAGAAACAGTGGTCATGACCCAAGCCAACCACCTAAGGCAAGACAGATGGAGTACCAGAAAGTAGAGAAAGTGAGACTGAACATGTCAGGGACTTGATTTGACGATATTTAGTATTACGGCTCAACCATGAGTGTTCATCTTCTCCTAAAGCATTCAAGAAAATTACTAATGAAAGGGAGGGAAATATTGGGCTATAGTGTTCCAAATATTACTCTGAAGAGAGAGTAAATTGGCAAAAGCAGAAGTGGGGAGACACTTATTAAGTCGTCCTGGTGTAGGATGACAGGCTAAAAGCCGCAGATAAAATGTATGTAAGGCTCAAGATGAGCTGTGAATAGCAGCTAGAGGGGGAGTTGGTTTCTCCCAGACTGCTTCAAAGAGCCTCCAGGGATGGGGTGCTGGATGTGGTGCGGAGCCTCTGGTGCAGAAGCTGGTTCAGCTGTGCCCTGCAGCTGCTCATCCTCCGTGCTCTTTATTCCCTGTGGACGACGCTAACATAAAATGTCTAAGCACAGTTTCTGCCTTGGCAGCAGCGTAGGAATCCATGACCATTTTTCAGTGCGGAAAACGTAGGCGAGAAGGGAAGGGTGCGGAATCAAGAGGCCTGTTCTGGTGTGTGAGCACCAAGGGTCCTGAGTCACCCAGGGGCCACGCCATGTGCACAGCTGTGTTTGTACATCTGGGCCTTGCAGGGGAGACCTGAGGATTAATGGTCGGGACGCTTTTCAGTTTTTAGAGTTTGAGGGCTGCTTCCTGAGAGATATCAGATAGGAAATAATAAACATACCTTCTTAAAAAGAAACAAATTATAGGAAGTTGAACGGGTTTATAAAATCTTAAGGAGTTTTTACAGAGATTCCAATTTCTATGGAAATTCCAAAGGCCTGATGGTAACCAGAGGACTATTGGGCTTTCACTCGATGTAAACACAGTTTGGTTTTCTGGCAGAAGAGAAAAAAAAAAGATTCATAAGGAACTTAAATTTTTAAAGATTTATTATTTTAATTAATGGTCTTTCTCTCTCTCTCTCTCTCTCTCTCTCTCTCTCTCTCTCTCTCCCCTTTCCTTCTCCCTCTCCCACTCTCTTCTGTCTCTGTCTCTGTCTGTCTGTCTCTCTCTTTCTGTGAGTGAGTGAGAGAGATATTGTCATATTAGAAGCAAGAAGACTCAGATTCCCTGAGCTGGATGGACAGATGGTTGTGAGCCAGCCAGCATGGGTACTGGGAATAGGAATTGGCTCCTCTGAAAGTACAATACTCTCTCTTAGAGCCATCTCTCTTAACCCTAGGATCTTGGTGAATTGTTTTGTTTTGTTTTTATGTTTTGTCTTAGGTTTTTCTCTGTGTAGCCCTGGTTGTCCTGGAGCTCACTCTGTAGACCAGGCTGTTTCCTGAGGGCTGGGATTAAAGGTGGGTGCCACCAAACTCAGCAGATCTTTGTTTTCAGAGTCAGGTTTGACCCAGAATTGATAATTCTCTTGTTCTGAGAATCACAGTAATATGATTACACACAATAATGACAGCAATACTTCTGCTTGTGAATTGAAAGGCTTGGTGAAATGCAGAAAAACAAGCATTGTGCCTTCCAAACTTCTGGAAAAGTAATTCTGAAAAGCATTCAATCAAAATATTCTAAGATCTAAATGGTGTGCTCAATTATAGTAAGAGTTGACAAGCAATACCAACCCATGCACCTACATACTCCCGATTTGTACCTTTAAAAATGGACTTGGAAAGATTACACTTGTAAGCATCATTTCTATAGCTCATTAAAGTGCACTCGGGTTAAAACTGTGAATTACAATTATACTGCAGACCATTAAAGCAAAAAAAGTCATCTTTTTATTAATTGTAGGAACCCATTTTCCTTGAAATTAAATCGTCATTGAATTCTTGATTATATATTACTCTGTGTCACTGTGTATTTCAAGATATGGGATATATAATTTCAGATGATATATCAAAAAAATGAAAGTAGATACATTCTCTCTCTCTCTCTCTCTCTCTCTCTCTCTCTCACACACACACACACACACACACACACACACATTCACCTTTTGCGATTGGCATGTACAGCCAGTATTGGGAGATAATATTTGCTTGAAGAATAGTTAAGAACTGCAGCCCTGCTAGGAATCTGCCTAAGCAGAAATGCGCGCAGACACAGAACTGCCACCCACTGAACAGAGTACACAGCCAATCTGCGGGCTCTTATAATTATTTCAGAGTGGGTTGATGGCAAACTGTGTAGAGAGTCAATCACAACATCTCAGCTGCCTCTGAGTTCATCATGGGGAGACACACACAGTCACTTCTGCAGCTCCGGAAGAATAATTTTCTAGCCCATCACCATCCAGTTTAGACCAAGCCACTAGAGATATGAAAACAGTTTTGAGACGCCCATATCCCAATAAATTATCCAAATTATCTGTCAAAGGCAAGTTTGATTTAGTAGGCATACGTGCCAGGCACGATACCCAGGGGGAACAAACTGAAACCACTGATAGAAAATACAGAAAGACTCTAGGGCACAAATTCAATAGGAAAAGATACAAGGGCCCTATGACATTATACAGTGCTGTGGCCGTCATTTCCTTGTATACACACATTGTACGGGGGCCTTTAAGAGCCTGGCCGGATTCCTCCAGAGAAGAGGGTAAGAATAACATAGCCATTCAGCACTGGGAGATATGGAAGAAAGCTTGCAGGATAAAGAGATGTTACAGGAAAAGAGGTCACTGACAGCTTCTTTCTAAACAGTCATTCAAGTGCTGTGAGCACAGGAAAAAAAATCCAGACTCCGTTTGTGTGCAGGAGGCGGATGAAGAGCCAGCGTGCATAGCCATACAGAAAGCAGCTGTGGAAGGGGACAGATCACGCTTGTGAACAGGGCTGCCTGGCCAGGCTGAGGCCCCTCCCGACCACATAGCTGTGGGAGCCAGGGTTGCTCTCTCTGCTTCTGTTACTTCGCTTACAGAATAGAAATCCTGATAGGCCCTTTGATGCAAGGTTAGCTTGAGGACTGAGTTGATTCCTACAGAGCATATAAAATAATATTAGTAAAATAAGTAGGCCCTTAACAATTTCAGAAATTCTTACTTGGAAACAATGGAAGCCACTAGCTTAGTAACTAAGTTCCCTGTAAACAACGGATTGCACGTTTTGAAAGGCAGCAATAAGCAATTTGTTGGGCCTGTCCATGACCTCACTTGCTACACTTTTATGTTTTACTGAAATCGAGGCTGGCTGCATGCTCTGAGACAGCCCTGTTTCTTCTCTTGTTACATACCTTAAATCAAAACCTGTGTTCATTTTTTTTCCCTTCTGGGAGTCAAGAACCAGTTCTAGCAAAACACATATTTATCATGTGGACTTTTTCTTCTTTTACAAACCATATGCCAGGCTCTCTGTAATCTATAAAATGTAGATCACAGACTATCTGTAATCGATAAAATTCTCATCCCTGGGCCATTCCTCTTGCTGGTGTGGAAAACAAGGCAGCCCTAAGCGGAGTGGCTGGGGGAGGAGAATGAGAAGTGGCGGGCTGCGCTGATTGCCTGACATACAGTGTGCAGTGCAAAAGCCCTCTTCCCAGTTCATCATAAAACACTCTTGACTTCTACGGCCTGTCACTGTTGGAGCAGAGAAAAAGGAAGCCAAGTGCAGATGCGGCCATCCTAAGTATCAAGTCCTGTTTCTTAGTGTTTTGGTAAATTGGGGGAAAAATAGTTACTTCCCATTGTAGTAAAGATTTCCTTTGGTGGTTCCCCACACAAGGAGGAAATGAGAGGCACTGGTGAACTATGACATCACCTCACAGCTGTGCTCTGCTTACCTAACCTCGTTCCCCATAGAACAATCATCTGCCTCGCTGGAGCTGAATCACACTGCCATCTTCCTTTCCTCTGCAGGTTCTAAAACTTCAAATGATGTCAGACTATTTGGATATTGAATCTAGTTCACAATAAAGTAGTAACTTTATAAAAAGCTCACTTCTGGGGCTGGAGAAAAGCTTCACTGGATAAGAACACTGACTGCCCTTCTAGAAGACCTGCGTTCGATTCCCAGCACCTCCATGGCAGCTCACAACTTTTTGTAACTGCAGTCCCTGAGGATTTAACAGCCTCTTCTGGCCTCAGTGGGCACTGCATGCAAACAGTGTTCAGACATACATGTAGGCAATACACTCATGTATACAATAAATAAATGCAATCTAAAAATCCCCACCAAACTCACTTCTATGAGGCAGAAAAAAAAATAGAAATATAAGTAGAAAGCACACTGCATTCTGTATATTTGCTCTGCTGGTCTGCAAACATCCTTCCACCCCATCAGAAAGGCAAAAGGCTTCTTTGACATAATTTACCCACTTCAGGCAATGTAGAATATTATTATTATTAAATCACATATTTAGCATTTTTTCAAGGAAGATCACAACAAGGAACTAGTCAGAGGAGAAGTAAATGAATATTCACTGCTAGAAGGAAACACTGTCTCTAGTCATACATTACATACACTTAATATTGGCTGTAGTTTGGGTCTGAAGTTTCCAAAGGCCCATGTATTGAGGGCTTGCTGTCCAACTTAGAGGAGGGGAACCTTAGGGAACTGAGTCCTTGTGCATAGACTCTTAAAGGGACTTTCTCTTTCTCTTTCCCTCTCTCTTCTTAGACACAGGAAAGTAAGCAACTTTATTTCCAAGACAGATCCCTACAATAACAGGGCTAAGCCACCATTAATGAAACCCTCAGAACAAAAAAAAAACCCTTTATTTCTTTTAGATTATTTATTTTCTCACAAAACACAAAGTTTACCTATAGCTTGAATTCTAATTGTTCTTAAAAATAAAACCCAGAGTCAGATATAGGGCTAAGATAACAAAAAGACCATTTGCCTTATATATCTGTAAAGAACAATAAAAAACAAACAAACACATTTTCCTGATTTTTTTTCTATCTTCAAATAGCTGTTCTACTATCCAGAGCAGCATGGTTTATTACAATAAGCATTAGGTTTTTAATTGCTCTGAGAAGGAATTTCCTCCACTATGACAGAAAATGACTAAACAGAATTTGGCATAGAGGCCTTTGTGAGGCCCAACAAGGAGTTTCCCAACAGCAAATGGTTACCTCGAATGTCCCTTGTTGCACTTCATTCATTAGTCTAACATCTGCCTCTGCCACGCCTTCTGAATAATCCAGAGGGAAAGGTGTTCTGTTTGGATTATTCTTAGAAAAAAAAAAAAACATTGTTTCTAGGAATGCCCTGTTATTTAGAGTTTCGTTTAAGGTGACCTTGCTTGCCAGATTTGGAACACTAGATATTTTGATTTTTTCCCTCAGATCTCTGGAAATTACCTCTCCTATCCAAGCATTATCACAGCCATGAGATTCAATATTTATTGTATGTAAGATCCATTCCTCCAAGGGTGCTGATCTTGCCTTTAAAGGCCTACTTATTCTTTTGCATTGATAATTATTAACATTTTCAAAGTCCAGATATCCAATTATTATTTGTCTAGCTTCTGAATTTGGTATCATCCTACTTACTGCTGATGTCAATCTTTGTAAAAAATCAGTGAAGGTCTCCTTTGGGTCCTGTATGACTTTAGGAAATGGCTCAATCTTCTTTCCTACTTCTGTTCCAAATTTGAATTCTGTTCCAAATATTCAAAGCTACTATACATCATAAAGTTGTGATATAGCCAATATATAGGGATTGCCTTTTTATGTTAGCATAATCTCCTTCTCCAAGAAGTTGATCTTGGGAGATTTCTATACCTGTAACTATACTCTATAGTTCAATAGTCTTAGCCTCTTCTTTCAAATAGGTACTTGATTGTAATTGTGGACCAGGCTCCAAAACTGCTATAACTAAGTTTTTCTAACTAACTTTGACTTTAGGGATAATTCTATAACAAATTGACCATGAGTTTAACAACCACTTCACAAATGGTGAATGCATGACATACGAGATATGGCTTCATTGACTTTCCTTAAATATAACATTGTCACAGCAGTCCATTCAGCTTTTACAGATCCCCTGTCATTTGGAAATTCCTGTAAAGTAACTTGATATATTAAGGTTGGTTCTTTGACAACCTTAGATTCTTCTCTCCAATCTTATAATGCAATGCTGAAATTGGTTCTCTATAAAATTTCTATGTTTGGATTTATCTCTATGATCTATTTTGTTAAGTTTTTCTAAGGCCTATATCTTGGTATTCATACCAAATAGATTTCTAAGAGATAAACCATGAAATATCAAAATGACAACAAATATTATCAAAATGACAGTTAACAGTTTATTAATCCCAATTGTTCCATAAATCATACATTATGTAATCATAGAGACATATCTTTCTCTATTATAGTTGGTTTTTTTTTTCATATTTTTAATGTAGGGGAAAAGCTCTTTTAACTACTTCCTCCGCTTCAAGAATTCCCAATTTTCTCACCAAATCTGCCACCAATGACAATGAAGATGTGAGGCTTACTGCTGCTGCATAGAACAGTAAAAACCTGACTGAATATCAAAGCAGTTACCTAGTCTGGCAACAGCCTAAGAAAGGAGTCCAGGGAAAGCCCACCAGGAGAGAAAAAAGGAAAACCTATCTGGTAGGATGGTGAGTCCAGCAGTGTGAAGCTCCAGCCTATGCCGGTGGCTGCAAAGCCACAGGCAAGGAGCTTTTTCATGAATTCATACCCCGAAGGTTGGGTGCTATATGTATCATGAAATTTAACTGTTCTTAATTAAAAAAACAAATCCTGGAGTCAGATATTAGGGAGTGAAAGCTGAAGGATCAGAGAAACAATGCAGCCAGTCACTAGAGAGATGTTTTACCTCTATTGATGCCCAGACCAAAGAGACAGTCTTGTCTCTACAAACCCCCAGACTTACCTCCAGACTGCAACTGTCTCCACTAAACATCAGACTGCACTGAACTCTTGTCTCCTCCTACTTTATATTTCTTTCTTTACCCATCCATAATACTCCTTTTCCCACCTCTCTAGTGCTGGGATTGAAGGTGTATGACCCCAAGTACTGGGATCACCTTGGTGTGAACTCTGTTTCTCTTTTAGACAAATTCAATCTTGTGTTACCCAGGGAGGCCTTGAACTAACAGAGATCCCTCTGCCTATATCTCCTGAGTCCTAGGATTAAAGGTGTTTGTCACTGCTTTAAGATACCAGCATACTTGGGCATGGTCTCTTATACTATACATAGATCTGTTAAAGCCTGCACTTGCTCTCTTGCTTCTGGCTCTCACTTCTGGCTGCTAGACTTTGTTCCTGTTCCCTGCTCATGCAGAGGATTGTGATCTAGGACAGTGATCTGTAAGTGTCTCCGAAATAAATAACCCTTTTTATACATAATTCTAAACTAGTGTGAGATTATTTTGTATCTTCCACCATCATCTGGCACCTGAATGTGTGAACTAGTCTACACGTTTTGGGATTTGTCCTCCAGCTGACACTGGACTAATGAATGTAGGTGGACAGGAGACAGACAAGCCAACCCAATACCACCAGAAAACTCCTTGGGAGTTCTCTCGCAGGCCTCAACATCAATCAAGGCCCAGTCATTCCCAGTCACTGTGGAGAACATGTCTCACTAGGAAAGTTAAACAATCCACTGCCTACTGTAAAAAACCATACTGTTTGGGATGATCGAATAGACCTGAAGAATGACGCAAAAACTCCAGTAGGAAACAGGAAATGTATATTTTGACAGACTTCTATAAATGATCAAAGTCCAAAGCTAAGAGTGCTTATAAATGACATTGTAATCGAGGGATTACTAAACACAGGTGCAGATATGACTATCATTACTCCAGAATCTTGGCATCCAGATGAGGCAGATATTCAATTCCTAGGAATTGGAAGCCTATCTCAAATAAAACAAAGCACAAGGTTGGCTGAATGCATAGGACCAGAAGGACAAAAAGGAAGGCTGAGGCCATCTGTTGCTAATATTGCAGTGAATTTATGGGTCCATGATGTATTGCAGCAATGGAATACCTGGGTTAACATTCCTGCAATCCCCCAAACTCATGTTTCTTGGAAGGATATTATAAAATATTATAAAAAATGTCACCAGCCATTAAGACTGTACAGGAACACAAAGTAACTAGCAAACCTTCAGAGGTACTAACAGCTTTGCCTTTAAAATGGTTAACTGAGAAACCCATATGGATTAAATAATGGCCTTTAATGAAAGACAAATTACAGGCTTTAGAACAGCTGGTACAAGAGCAATTAGGTGCTTATCATATTGAAGAATCAACCAGCCCTTGAAATTCTCCTGTATTTGTTATTAAAAAGAAAATCTGGGAAATGGAGAATGGTAACAGATCTAAGAGCTGTCAACTAGGCCATCCAACCTATGGCCCCTCTACAGTCTGGAATTCCTCTGCCTTCTCTATTACCAAAAGGCTGGCCTTTTATAGTTATTGATTTAAAGGACTGCTTTTTCACTATACCTTTACAAGAAAAGGATCAAGAAAAATTTGCTTTCACAGTGTCTATTTATAATAATTCTCAGCCTACTAGAAAATACCAGTGGACTGTCTTCCTGCAGGGAATGCTCAGTAGTTCCACCCTGTGCCAATACTTTGTAAATTAGCCATTGGAAATAATACTCAAGCAATTTCCTTAGTCTATAATTTACCATTACATGGACAACATTTTGTTATCTGACTCAAATGCAGATACTTTAGAAAGAATGCTTGAAGAAGTAAAAAAAAGTTTTGCCTAAATGGGGATTACAAATTGCTCCTGAAAAAACACAAAGAAGAGATTCTGTCAACTATCTAGGTTACAAAACAGGTTTACAGAAAATTAGAACACAAAAGGCACAAATTATTAGACACTGATTGCAGACTCTTAATGACTTTCAAAGATTGTTAGGAGACATTTCCAGTCTATAACCAGCTGTTGGGATAACACTGTAAACAAAATATCACTGCATTTACCAACACAGTACTTGAGATTTGACGCATTGTAACTATTCGACTCATTTAGTATTTGGCACTGCAGTGGGAGCTGGAGTTACAGAAGAGAATGGAGTAGATTAAAACATTTTTCCACTGGGAGCTGGCATACTGCCTCTTGAGACACAACTTAGAACTTGGCAGGCAACACAATGATTCTCCCATATGTGGAACTGGTAAAGAATAGTCATGGTTAAAAGCATAGGTACATATTTATGTGTTGTTACATATTAACAGTGGAAAATATGATCTATAATAGTCATTTTTCATTTACTGAACACCTACTATGCTTTAGATCACCAAGTAGCATTTTATCTATGATACCTTGTTTAATTGTGGAGTCTGATGATTTATATGATAATTATTTTAATTGTACTCATATATATGAAATATGTTTTACCCAAAGTCAACAGCTCTTAAATGAGACAATGGATGTCAGTACAGGTCTGGGATCCAAGTCTGTGTTACAGATTATACCAAGATGCTCAATAAACTGTGATTGATGCAAGACATTTCTAGGAAATAAAACCCATCTAGAACAAAAGCTTCTGAGATATTAAAAATATGTAAATATTTAAATTTTCACTCTAAGCAATCTGACTATGACATTATAAAATTAGCATTTGCAAAGGAGCTCAGGGTGGTGTTCCGGGATCTTAACCAGACATGTGATCCTAATGCCCAACATATGGGTGGCCCAAAGAGAGAGCCTTATTCAGAGGATGAAAAGAGGATGCAGCATTCCCATGTGCTGTTTCGCTTTGGCTTTCATAGTCTGCGACCTTTCTGCACAGCGTGTTTCAAAACATCCAAAGTTTGTTTGATTACAGAATTGTTTTTGCCATCTTTTTGCAGGCAACTCCCAGTCATATAGTTTCTGACGGTTATTCCCTGTCCCCATCTAAAGAAAGAAATATGAAAATAGCCTTATCCTTTCAACGGCTTAGTACGAATGCCAACCGGTGGAGATCAGTGACACAAAAGAGGACTGGGCAGCTGAGGAATAAGTGACAGGTGCCTCCTCTGTCAGTCATGCCCCCCACAGTGACTGCATTCCTCAGGAGGTCAGAATACTCCCGGCATGATGGCCTTTGCTTTATTTGGGAATTACATGAATTTCTGCGGAGAGCATTTATTGTGTCTATTCTCAATAAACTTCTAGACAAAGCCAACCAAAATTCAAAACAACTTAAAATTGAACCAACAGTCCTCGACAGAATGAAAAAAAAATGTGCCCCAGGGCCATCAGATTCCTTTCCCCAGCATGCAGAAAAGGGTTTATCTAGCCTTGCTCTGGATTCTCCATGTACATTAAAGGGGCACTTTTACTGCAGCCCTGGGAGTCCAGAAGGAGAGGGAGAGCCAGGATCCTCACAGCCAAAATCTGCACAGCTGGCAGAGTCCCTGACATCAAGCAGGAGTACTGTGCCTATCGTATCTATAGTATAGAAGGAACAGCGCTGTCCTCTTGTGCTACTGGATCACTGAGACTCCAGGTGAAGTCAGTGCTGCATCCTACATATGTTCTGTGCATGTTCCCCGCTGCATGGAAGCCGTTGCTTGCAGCGGACTCCTCTCTCTTAAACCATCACTAACCAGACTCAGTATTCTGGAAGCTGCATCTTGTGGTAGAGACATATACAAAGGTTTGACCATCTGCCTCGGACAGAAATGTCTTATGTTCACCAGCCCAACATTGTTCCGTGTAACAACAACAGATTTTCCCCTGTGCTGTGTGTGCATTGTCATCCTCAACTCACTGAGTTGAACTGATGTTCAGAAGTTGACCCTAGCTTTTCACATCTATGGCGCTATCTTCCAGGAACAATCGAGGGAAGTTGTAATCAATCTTTGCATCTACAGAAAGCCTCAAATCACAGAGAACAAGCAAGCTACTGCAGGAGAGCAAGCTGTGATTCAGGAGTGAGTGGGGTGAACATCTCACTGGCTCCCGAGTTCACTGGCACTCAGCCTGATGTTGCAGGGGTATTTTATGCCTGCTGAGCAGTTTCCTCCTGTAGAATGGAGGACTTGGGAGCCACTGAAACCTTTCTGCAGCTCCCACTTCTCAGCCATGATTGGGTAGGAACAACCACAGAGCCCCAGCTGTGCCTCCACAGATGCCAGATGTGGAAGTAAAATGCAAATGTGGCTGATATTGCATGATGAATGTGATCAGCATGGGTTTCAAAAGGGAGTTGCATGAAGAGAGAGAGAGAGAGAGAGAGAGAGAGAGAGAGAGAGAGAGAGAGAGAGAGAGAGAGAGAGAGAGAGAGAAGCTATGAGGTTCAAAACCAAAGAGAACTCTGTTAAGTCTTGATTACTATGCAAACATCAAAGCTGTTTTTATCACAAAGACTGAAGCTGGAAGGTCTGGAGATTCCACCCATCCCATGACAACACAGAGTGCCAAGATCAAGAAGAAGACTGGAATGTTTTCTTACTGCCACACGGAGCTGAGACGCAGGGAATCTCTGGAATCTCTGGCCTGTTACCTTTTCCCTCGCCTTCACCCACTAAATCAACACCGCCATGTGATGGCAAAGCGGAGGCTGGACAAAGCAGATGCTGTTCCCTTCATCTTATCTAGAAGGTGGGAGGACACTGCAAGTTGTTATCTTCCCGTTGAACCCTCCAAGAGGCCCATAGGGGCACTTTCTCACAAGTGATCTGCGGAGAGTTCACCTTCGGGTCCTTTCTCAGAGGGGGTACCACAGGCAATGCACGCCAATGCACGCACACCCATGCACGGTGGTCTGGTTTTCTCCTCTCCAAATCCCAGAAAAAAGCCTGTGAGTTAGGTCTTTGCTGTTTGACACAAAGGCAGCTGCAGAGGGTGCACAAGATAACTTCCAGGGGAGCAGAAGAGAAGAGCAGAGTCTGCAAACAGTGTTTACCTATTTGGGACTGGTATTGGTAGGTCCTCTGCGCTTTCAATGGCTAATGCTCTATCTAGATTACCCAGGTTTAAACTGAACTTCAGAGAAGTCTAAAGATCCAGCAGACGCATGCAGCTAAGACGTAAGTCAAGACTCCAACCCCATTCGGCATGTCCATATGACACAGCCTCTGCCTGAATTGCTCCAGGGTCATCTGCTCTGCTCAGGAACTCACAGTGACAGGAGGGGATTTCAGAAGCTCTGAGCAGCAGCAGCTGCTTCTGTGATCAATAATTCACCAACCCACTTCCCAGTACTGTGATGGAAAAAGCCTCAGCCTAGCTAGGCCTTTGTACTGGACGGACCTAGCGTGCCTAGTGTGCATTTAGATAAACAGTAGTCTTAAAATTAGAACATTTATTAACTTTCATTTTGTTTTCAATTTATATGTCATAAAAATGACAGGTACAGCAATATCAGGGAATATTTCTATTTTAATTGAATAAGGATCGCAGGTGTGTGATCTAAAGGCTTCATGCCACACAGGAAAGACATTTCATGTGGTTCACAAGGATCGTCACATGAAGTCATGGGTATCATGTTACAAGTGTTATTAGTGATCAACCATTGCAGAGCGGATCCACTCCTTGGCTTCCAGAAGCTGTGGAACACGTTCCTGGAAACCTTCTCAGTTGCACCTATCGCCTTTTCTCAGAAAGCTTGAAACTGGCTCAAATCTACCGTATTGACTCATGATGAGGGAACGTGCTGAGAAAGCTGAACCCATGATCCTCCCAAATCTGCTTGTCAGCTGCTGGGAGTTTCTGAATCATGCCACGGAGAACAAAGTGCTGCCAGGAGCACCTCAGATAAGGTGTCAAAAGTGTCTGACTTAATTGTTAGCGCCGGGGATTTAAGATGCTGCTTTTCTGGGTGCTAACACCTTCCATTGATTCTGGAGCATTTCCATGCGTGTTTAGCAGAAGGAGGGGCAGGATTTATAGCCCTCTCACTGGGAAAGGGAACCCTTTGCAATTTGCACTTTCAATTTTGACTCTTAGCCTACTCTTTTTTTTTTTTACTCACCCTTCAAATGGGTGTCAGACTGCAATTCAATGACAGCCTCGCAATTGGTCGCATGTAACACTTGCCATCCCAACCTATGAACATTCCAGAAGGATCCCTAATCCTATATTAATAGAAATTTAAATTGACAAGCCCTGAACTTGTGGTGTGTGTGTGTGTGTGTGTGTGTGTATGTTTGGGAGTCTGCCTGCAGGCTGTTGCTCGAATGGCATCCCACAATAAATTGCTCTGACTACAGGGGTTACATAGGTGTGGTTTATACTCTGTTCCAGATATTTGGTTCATGGTGAGACATTATTGATTTTCCATGACGGTGAGTCTTTTTCTCTTTTCCTAAACTTGAAGGGATCCATAACTGTCTTGACCAATAAAATCTGGCCAAAATGGCACAGCATGACATGTAGAGCTTCACCATGTCTGTCTTTCTCCTTCAGTGCTGTCCTAAGGACACCAGGACCCTTTAAGGGAGCCCAGGTCCCATGGAAAGGCCATAGGTAGGTGTTCTGGCCTATACCACCAATCAAAATCAGTCAATGTAATTCCAGTCCTAAAGCAGAATCAGCATGTGGTTCCAATCCTGAGGCAGAAAGAGCCTACCACGTGTACATTAAGTGACAGAAACTATGAAGAACCATGGCTGTTTTAAGTCACTCTGCTTGGGGCAAATATATTATGATACAGTAACTGACCAAAACCATTTGTTATGCTCTTTTAGTCCCTGATATGTTGGTTTAGAAATACATGTTTCTTATTTTGCCATTACAAAGGTAAAAACAACCATTCTCAATTGACTTTTACCCCCCTTTTGGCCATCAAGAAAATTTAAAAAATTACAATTAACATATCATGAAAATTTGTAAGGCCAGGCATTCATTATTCTATGTACTTTGCGTAAATTAACATCCTGTAATGAAACGTAAAATGCTATGGTTAACCATGAGGTTAATACTATGGAGACCTCACAAATACCCAGGCTACCCAGCAACCACCAGGCTTAGGGATGGAGAACAAACCTGAGAATGAACAGAGATGTGGTGTTGGGAAGCTTTGATGTGTAACAAGCAGCAGATTGTTCATGCATAAATTCAGTAGGTACCTGCTGAGTTTCTCTACACGTCATGCCTTGTTTCAGGGGAAGAGGATACAGCTATACAAAATGAGAAGAAATATCTCCTGTCCTCTGAATCTGGTCTTTGGGTACACTAGACTTTACATCTTCACCTTGCACAGGAGAATCACCAGGCATGTCACCTGCTCCCTTTTGCTGTGCTACAGAGCTAGTGGGTATTTCTCTCTTCTTCCCTCTTTGATAAAATAACACAAGGTACTCCTTGACTGGAAGCAGAATCTTAGCCTGCATAGTGGGGTATCCCTAAGTAAGAAAGGAATATGCTTCTTGGAAAGTACATAGTTACATTGTTAGGTGCATTGTCCCTTTCCTGAGGTCACACATAGGATGCAAAAGTTAAAAGTATTTGTGCCAAAATGCAAGCAAAACATGCTACCATGTTTATAACCTTTTTTCTGGCTTACTCAGATCAACCCAATAAAATCCTATTTTCAGTGGGAAAATGAGACAAAGTAGATTCATTGATATTAATGTGAATTCCGAGCTATACATGATGATGTTCGATCTCACTACATTCTGAAAATGTAAACTGAACACCAACCCAACGGAGACCCATTTCCCTCCTCAGAAGGTAAGACATTAAGATTTTTGGGTTCTGTTGCAGCGTTAAGAAGTGAGGAATCTGGGCTCTCACATAGCCCAGAGAATCTAATAATGCAGTATAACTTTACCATAGGAAACTTAACCACTGTCCTTCAAATTACAAAATATAAATGCTCTTGACCTAATGATATGACTTCAAATACACATGATTAGAATTTCCCTGGATATACATCAAATAAGTTTTCCACATAAATGTGTGTATCCTACTGCATGAGCATATGTCTGTGTGTGTGCATGTTGTGTATGGAGTGTGTATGGAGTTTATGAGGTAAGTGTGTGGTATATGGGTACTATGTAATATGTGTGTGTAGTGTGTTCATATGATCTGTGATGCATATGTAGTGTGTTGTGTGTGCTGTATTTGTGAATTTATTGTATGCATATGTGGGCATATGTTGTGTATGTGTGTTGCGTGGATGTATGTGGATGTATGATTTGTGTCTGCATCTTCACACCTAGATGCTAACTGACACACTATTTACAGTAGATTTAAATTAGATACAGCCAATTCATAAATAATTAGAACTGTATAAAGTTATATGACAACATATAGGCTATGAGGGGAGAAATATCAAGTGAAATATGACTCTTTTGTTATAAAAATAAAGACACAAAAATGCAGAAAAAAAAAGAGAGAGAGAGATCTGCAATGCCATCTGGAATTTCCACTGGAAACTGTGCAGGAAGCCGGCAGGCACTTAGATGCAGGAGCAAGCTGGGACTATAGTGGGAGGGTGAAAGGAAATGCTTTGCATTATATCTGTTGACATTTTCTAGCCTAGCACATTATAAATTGCACTTTATAAAATTGCAACAGGGCTATCTGAGCAGGGACATGGTAATCTTGTTCTTGATTCCATGAGTGTGTACACCAACAGTAATAACTGCTCACTATTATACTGAAATGAATATTGTTGTCTTCATTCTTCTTCTCACAAGCTAGGGATGGCAGTTCATTTTTTTTCTACATGTTATATAATTAAAGCCTTCCAGATTAAAAGAGAAATTTCCTACGATTCAGGAACTAGCCCCCTGCCCAGGAATAGTCAAGAAATCTCAGTTAAACTCAACAGGTTGTTTTTAAAAAGGACAGGGAAGCAGATGGGGCAAGTGTTAAGAGAATGGGCTCCAGAGAGCATAAAAGGGGGACATGAGAATAATGGAGGGGTGTGGACTTGACATAAATACTCGTTAGCACCTATGAATGTGTCGAAATACAAATGAAAATTATTTTTGTAAAGAACTTAGGAAGTATTCATGTTTTTGGGGTCCTTAGGATTGTTTGAGAAACAAGCCCCTTACCCCTGACCCATGTTCCCAGCACAGGAACGAAACTGAAGCACTAATGCTCACCCTCAGTAAGTCCCTTTGCGTTCACCCAGCAATCAGTTTTCTAATCAGTCTTTGAGGGTGATTCTTATGCTGATGTCACTTCATGTCTGAAGATGAATCAGGTTCTTTAAATATCTAAGAAAATACAAGCATAACTCACAAAGCCTGGTGGCCATGTTTGATTTGTTAATGATTCCTGAATTTTTCAAAAAAATCTGTTAATTTATTATAAATACGTTGTAAAATGTTGTATTTTGTTATGTTCATTAATATTTTGTGTTGTGTGGTATGCGTGATTGCCACATTCAAGCAAATCACCTTATCTATCACCTTGTATAGTTAGTTATAGCACGTTGCTTCGTGGAAACATGTCTGAGCTTTACCAGAAAATATTTAATCTTTTTTTAAATATTTAGTTACTAAGATACAGACTACACCCCTAAGGGGATCCAAGTATTTCTAGCACTATGATGATGGGATATGAGTATACACACCCATATGCATTATGATTGTAAATATAGACTTTATTCATAAACACATGTAGCTGTTCATGGCTGCCTTTAGTATCAGCCTTATACTGAGAGTCTCTATGCAGAATCCAACTATAAATAAAGGTTTTGTCTTCAAGGGCTTCAAAAAACCAATGTACCCGAGGCTATGACAAAAGGAAGAGTTACCAGATAAAGACAGCAAAGTAAGTATCTACAAGATAGACTGAAACACAAGAAGGGCAAAGAAAACCAGAAGTAAAATCAATCTGATGATGTGAATAAAAGGGACAATTTCTTTAAAGATAAAAATGGCCAAAACAATACAGAATGGAAGAGAAATTTTAAATAACTTTATCGCCTTTAAACAAATTAAATGACTAATTAAAATCATAGACAATCACCCAATGCCTGTTAGAAGTGTTGACAGATGAAAACTGGCAACAACTAGAATAATCCTGATGTAATAGATCTGGAGATAATGGTATGAGTTCATGTTTAGGTTAATAAGGACACACGTAGTTATATACAAAAATACCAGGAGGTCATACTGCCAGGGTAGGAAATACCTATGTCTATGTGAAACACTTATCACGATCTCTTACATTAACACACATAAAATTATGTGAACAAATTAATTAAATCACAGACCTGGAAAAGTGTTAATTACCAAAGGTACAAAAATAAGAATAAAAATTCTTGTACCCCTGAGAAGACAGAGAGTTTTAGAGAAAATATAATACATTAGTCTACCTGCTGTCTCTTTGACAAACAGCCTAGAGAAATACAGGAAGAGCAGCTGACTTTGGCTCACATTTACAGGGATTTGAGTCCTTTATGCCCAGGATAGTGCAGCAAGAGCCGCTCACAGCAGGGCAGTCAGGAATTAAGGAGCTCGCTGGCCCTGCTGACTCTGTTTCCCCAGCCTGTTGTATGCACTGCTCACATTCAGGGAGGGTCTTTGCACGGAGTTAGTCCTTCCTGGAAAAGTCTTGTAGGCTGTCAGAAGTGTGCTTTCCCATCTCCTCAGTGATCCTCAAGCTGTCAAGTTGCCCATCAAAGTTAATTGCCATGCATAGAGGGTGTAAACTTTGTATTTCAAGAGTTGATCCATTATTTTTTATCTCCTAGCTTTCTCTCTTTGAAAAGTATAATTATGCAAGTGAAAAGGTAAGTACAAAATGGGAGAAAATATTTGCAAAATGTAGATATGATATAAGACCTTACTAAAACATAGAAAAATACAGCACAAGTCAATAGCGTGACAAACATTTTAGTAAATGAGCAAAATATTTAAAAATAAACCAGGAAATAAGCTGATAGGTTATAGGTACAAGACAAAGTCTTATTTAACCTTGTAAATCATCTTAGCAACAAGCTCAAACCATAAGGACCTAACACTGAGTACTCACAAAACAGAGGAACTTAAAATGACTACCAATAACAGGGGCTGGGGATATGAGGCAATTTTGCACTCTTTCATTAGAAAGATAAAACGTCTTTGAAACATAATATACATATAACTTTAAGCCATAAACATTAAACTCAGGTACGTGCTCCACAGATGAAAAGATAAGGTCTCACATGAACTTGCACACAAATGTCCCTGGTAGACATTTTTGTGACATTCAAAATGGGGATGAATTTCAAAACTATTATGTTGATTGAAAGAAACAAAATGGCATATCTATATTCTTTAAGCTGTATACAAGTTAGAAAACAGAGATGAGGTTAAAGGCAGGAAACAGACCGGGAGTTGGCTGGTCCCCAAAGTTGAGTGTAGGATGGATTACATAGGGGCAAGAAGAATTGGGGGAGAGAGACAGAAACCCTCAAGTGGTTTCAATTATTCAGTTGATGCCATTTATTGTCTGTAAGGTAAATAAAGTCATTGCTTGTTATTTAGGCTGAAGTCATCAAGAGTTGAAGGGAATATCCACTCAAGTTGGAATTGGGAAGTAACAGAGTCTGAGAGCCAGCTTGTGAGTCTCAAGGAGAGAGAAAGAGAAGGGTATTTTAGGTGCTAATTGGGAGACGTGGTACCCTACCACGTACCAGCTGATGTCACTAATGCACTGCCATCCCTGATAAGGGTGTGATCTGGTCATTGCCTACCTCAGTTCTTGCTCTTCTTACTTCCCCACAACCTCAGTGTGAAGCTGAGGGTCACACTTACTTCACAGTTCTGCCCGGCAAAGGGTAGGTGTCTATTATTCAACTGTTGTTAAACTAATGCCACCCTAGAGACAGCTCAAAGTCATCCAATACCTCTGTCTGCATACCCTTCCCATTTGAGATACCTTGTGAGTTCTCTCTCTCTCTCTCTCTCTCTCTCTCTCTCTCTCTCTCTCTCTCTCTCTCTCTCTCTCTCTCTCTCTCTCTCTCTCTCCCCCGCCATGATTGGAGCACTGTGTCAGCTGAAGGATGGTAGGGGCTTGGTCACAGATCTCTGGGCTCAGTTTCGACAACCATGACAACCATGAAGTTCTTTTTCCACTAGCAGTTGAGTCAGCCTAACCAAGTCGTGGGAGAATGCAGACATTCTACTTAAGTAGGGAAGACTACCTGTCATCTTGAACAAAAGAAAAGACTGGCCTCCCATTGCATTAATACTAGGATGTGATCCACACAGAATCAAGGTGCCTCTAGGACAATGGCCTTTCTTTCTATAGTCTGTCCGCTGTTGTCTCAATTCCAGGGTTCAATCAAGAGTTCACTTACAAAATAGGGGATTTAGATGCACCCATTTGACCTCATCAGAACAATGACTTACTTCTTTCAATGACTTACCTGTAAGGTAATCTAAGAGACTTCAAAGACTTTTTACTGCTGGTGTGTTATGTTGAGTGGGTTGCTGGTTTACCATTCCTTCCTTGTGGGAGATGTTAATATATTATAAAGCCCCCAAATTATACAGCGTATGTAGTAATTATTTCCCCAACTAATAACTTTCTCCCCCTTTCTTCCCTTAATGCAGGCTATAGTGTTTTGAAACTTGTGACCCAAAAACAGTGTGCTGAAGTCTCAATCTCCAGGCCCTCAAATGTGACCTCATTTGGAACTGGGGCTTTGTAGTGCTCACTTAATAATCTTGGGAGGAATCACATTGGATCTGATGTGAATCCTAAATTCATCAACTGGTATCTTTACTGGGGAAATAAGGCCCAGAAGCACAGTGTGCAGAGCCGTGTGACAAGGCAGAGAGCAGAACGAGTTAGCTTTAAGCCCATGGAGACCATGAACCCCCATAACTTAAGGGAATCAGGGAATGATTTTTCTCTTGAGCCTCTAGAAGGCTTCTGGACCAGTTGTCACTTGCTTCTGCATTGGGCCTCCAGAACTGTGAGGAAGTTCGCTCCTGCTGCCTCCAGCCACCCAGTCTGTGGTCATTTGTTACAGCATCATGAGGAAACTAGACATGCAGAGCCTTCCAAATCACCATCAATGTTTAATTTGACCACATCCCCAAATCATGTCAGAAAAGACGTGCAAGAATAAGAATCATGAAATGTGCATACGTCTAGCATAAGGTAAAAGCAGAAGACTGTTGTCACATAAGAGGTCAAACAAAAACTGACATGGGACACACTTTGGGAAAGCAGTCTACCTGTTTTCTCATAGGCTGATGTTGTGCACACCCTCTGGAAGACATGGCCGCTGCAAAGGAGAGGAATTACTGCAACATGTCGGCAAGTGCAGTGGCCTTTCTGAAACAGCATTGCTCTCAATATTGCAAAACCACAACTTTCCACAGACAAAATAACAATATGTGAAATGATGTATAGTCTACAAATTAAATGCTATTCTCCAATGAATATTTATATAAAACCTTTATATGGAATGAGCTGAATCACCTTTAAAAGCAGTATTGAACCAAAGATACCAGTATATGCAAACTGTGACTCAAATTTTGTAAAATTTGAAAGTAGTACTCAAAAGTAAAACATTGTGTTTGGAGATGAGTGAGTGCTCACATAGCCAAACTATGAACAAGATTAAGAACATGATGACTATAGAAATCAAGGTAGTTTTAATAAGAGCAAGGAAGGGGTTATAATTGTACAGCTTTTGTAGGGTTTGGGGGTTGGGCTTGTAGGGCTATCATCATGTTGGTAGTATGTGTGTCTGTGTGTACTCTATAATCATGTTGGTAGTGTGTGTGTGTGTATTCTATAATCACATTGGTAGTGTGTGTGTGTGCTCTATAATCACGTTGGCTGGTAGTGTGTTAGTGTATGCTATAATCACATTGGTAGTGGGCATGTGTTTACTCTATAATCATGTTGTTGATAGTATTGTGTATAGGTGTGCACATGCTTGCACATACATGTGGAACTTAGAGTTTGATGTCAGTTTGATCATCCTTGTTTGCTCTCCATCTTACTTCTGAGGCAGAATCTCTCACTGAACCTGGAGCTTGCTGAGTCAGTGTGGTTGGCTGGCCAGCAAGGGCCACAGATCCGCCCGTCTATTCTTCCACAGGTCTGGGGTAATAGATGTGCCCACTATGTTCAGCCTTCCCCAACCAGGTCCTCTTGCTTGCATGGCAAGTGCTTTACCCATACAGCCATCTACCCAGCCCTGATAGCATTTTTTCTTTTTCTTTTTTTTTTTTTTTTTGGTAATCTGTGTAGTTGTTTCATGAACTTTTTATACTTTAACTGAATTTTCATTCATTATATTTTTTAATAATGAAAAATTTAGTATTTTAAGAAATAAAAATTTTAAAAGGGGTAAGGCCAAAAAAAAAATAAAAGAAGGACAAAAGACAGGAAAGAATGACAGAAGACTTAGAAGTATGGCGAACTACACGGAGGGAACATGTGCTTTCTTATGGTCCTCTCCATTCTTTTTCCTGCTCTGGCTTCAAGCCTGTCCATTCAAATCGTACTCAAGGCATTTTCTGCCAAAATCCAAGACCCTGGAAAAGAGCCGCGATACGATGAAAAAGCTCAGTGGATCCTAACTATTGCTTTGGGGGCCATGGTGTTCAGCTGTGCCAGAGCCCTGATGCTCCAGGGCTGCTCAGTGGTGCCTGAGATTGGCTGTGGGTTGGTAGAGGTGTATGAAGAAGCCAGCAAACAGGCACCAGTCCATCGTTGCTTAAGGCTTTCCACATGGCCTCTTTTG
This sequence comes from Microtus pennsylvanicus, assembly GCF_037038515.1. Classification (NCBI taxonomy): domain Eukaryota; kingdom Metazoa; phylum Chordata; class Mammalia; order Rodentia; family Cricetidae; genus Microtus; species Microtus pennsylvanicus. Next base: position 28,055,594 of record NC_134587.1, on the reverse strand, counting down.
AGGCACATTCAAGCCCCATGAGAGAGCATTTGTTGCTCCTGTTTTACGCGAGTGAGCTTGACAGTGAAGAGGCTTAGTCCCGAGTCACAACTGACCAGGCCCATGTCCTCCCAGGACGCAGTGACCTTTAGCGGAATTCTGATGCAACCTCACTGATGTCAATACAGGTAAGAGAGGAGGTAGTCTTGAGAATATCTCAGACGCAGGTTGTTATGACATGTCCTGGGTACCAGTTCCTCTGGGGACTGCAAAGAGTGTAGATATGGCTTTAGCTAATCACAGAACATCTGAGACTGTTTGCTTTTTGTCAGGCTTCTACCTAAAGCATAATCCACGGACCACATCAATATTGCTTTGCGCGGGTCAACAAAGCCCTCTGTTTCTTTTCGGCATGGTAGATATCCCATCTTCCTGTCCAAACACTTACACACTCCCAGCTAAACCTCAGCGCTTTACTTGCTCAAAGAAATAAATCACTTAGCAAATCACTTCGGATAAACAGACACCAGATCAGAGCTCTGTTTGGATTCATGCTGGAGAAACTGTGCAGGCTCTGGCTGTTTCGTATCATTGCCCTCCCTGCCAATAAACCGGCCATTCACAATATTGCTTCTGCCGAGAATTCCCTAGGTGGTTCCAACAGAGGATATATGAAAAGACTGAGTAAATATCCTTGCATTATCCCTATTCCTGTCCTCAAAGCTTTTGCAAATGGGCAAGTTATTTTTTATGATCTCAATGAATTGTGGAAAGTGATTAAATCCATTCCCAGTATCACATTTTGAGTTTTGATAAAAGTTCATTATTGAATGCCTTAATCAGACAATTTTGACATTGTATAGAAACTAAAATGAAACCAGCATGAAGGATCTAGGCAGCACTGACATAAATAGGTTCTTCTTGCTGGGTCTTGCTGAGGTTCTCACACTGTGAGCCACAGACAGAAGCCAATGAGTTAGCAATCCCACCGGAAGCAAAGATCCTCTGGGATCTAAGGAGACACATTGCAACATCCATAGTGGATGTTTTGCTTTTTCCTATACATACATGCTCAGGATACAGTTTAGTATATAAACCAGGAACATTAGGGAATGAATAGTAACAACAAAACAGAAGAGTTCTAGAAATATCCTACTAGTGATATAGGGGAGAGTGGAGGAAAACCTTGCAAACATGATGCCAGGCCTGAGTGTAACCTCCCTCCCTACTCTAGAATAACTCTGACTAGCTGGATGTTTAGCTCACCTCGTTCTTCACATTCCATGAAAGCTATCTTCATAGCACAATTACTCAACTCACTTCACAAAAAAAAGAAGGAAAAGAAGAAAGGAAGGAAGGAAGGAAGGAAGGAAGAAAGAAAGAAAGAAAGAAGAAAGAAGAAAGAAGAAAGAAGAAAGAAAGAAAGATCTCCAACATCACCATCCTCCCATAGGTTGATGTGTTAGAACATTCTCTTATGTTTCCTGAAGAATCAGAAAGCCCTCCGAGTGGAGTTTATTTTTTACTAAGTTAGAACCACTCACATTTCACGTAACCAATACATTAAAGGGAGGCAATTTTAGCTGACTCTTAGGAGTCTGGTTGAGTCTCCGGAAAGACCATGGAGAACTGATTTTCCCTGGACTAAAATTCAGAATGCTTCACGAGTACTTGCCTGGCAATACAACAACACTTACCTTCTTCCATGTTGACGCTGTGCAGCTATGGGCTGGTGAAGTTGGCTTTGATAGGAGAAAACCCAAGGAAATAAAGACAGTGAATCAACAGGCTGGACTCTGAAGCCAGTGCCTGCAGGAAGAGTTGAATTATTTTCTGACCAGAAGGAACTCCTCGCTGTGAATCTCTGGGAGTTGGAAGCAGGCAGCCTCATCTTCCCAGTTTGTAAAATGAGTATCCCTTCTCTACTGTGTCTCACGGAGACCCTAGAACATACTTAACAAGAAGCCTGCTGCTTGACAACTCCTCAGTAAAAATTCCAATCAACGGTCATACTCACAATATTTCCAATATCATATATCCATTCGCAAATAAAATCTCAGGTTTCTTAGGATAGGGAACAGTGAAAATCGCTCATGCCGGAGTGCTGTGTTACCATTCACTAATCAGATTCTCTTCCCTTATCCAGTTACTGCTCCCAGTTTCCCTAGCTCCATGTTTCAATAGAGGAAACCATATTCTGTGAAAATTTCTTAAAGAAATAAAATGCGGGAAGATTTTCTTACATTTCTTTTGTCTGTGGATTGTTGAATATACCTAGAAATGGGTTACAGCTGCTTTAATGAATATACCTTTATATTGTATATTTTTATAATTTTGATCATGATAAAAGGTTCTCTAAATAGACATGCACTATTCAATGAAATCTCTTTTATTTTCCTTTTGTGTCTCTTTCTTTTTAAGATGTCAAGGGGTAAGTGAAGGAATGCGTGTGGCGTGTTTGCGATCAGCAGGGACCTTTCCCAAGGGAGATGAAACAGAGGCGCAAGAAATCTAGTGGTTTTTTGGGTTTCCTTTTTTTTTTTTCAAAAAAAAAAGGCTTTTCCAATTAACCACAAAATAAGTTAATGATAATTTATTGTAGAAAGATTCCATTCAGTCAATGAAGTGTAGCTGTTTTCATGGGGGTTGTGAGGTGATTAAAAGGACAGAACAGTGTCTTGAGATAGCACATGACACCCACGGCAGTGTGCTGGCCCCAGTCTACCTGCCCATTAGCAACATTTGCACTGCTCAAAATCTGCCGAGATCTCCATCCCGCAGCAGAGACTGACATTAGTTAGTCAGCCCTGGGACTCCAAAGGTGCCGTGAGGATGAAACACTCAAGGTGTTCCCAGACCGAAGCTGTGCTTGAGACGATGGGACAGATGTAATTTTTGACCTCTCTTCAAGAAGTATAATTTTACTTAAGATGCTATACCTTTTAGGTTGCATTGGCTTACATTTTGGGGTGTGTGTGTGTGTGTGTGTGTGTGTGTGTAAGAGTCAGGACCAGAGGTTGACCACAGCTACCTTTGTCAATTTTGTTTCACCAGGATGCTTTCACCTTTCTCATTTTGCTTCACCATCATGAGATAGCTATCATGATATCTTCATCATGAGATGGCCTACCTTTGTTCCCCAGTGTTGGGATCACAGGTGTGCTTCACTGAGCCTTCTATAGCACACACATTACCAACTGAACCGTTTTCTAGCCCCGCAGATAATTATTAAAAATACGTTAGAGGATCTAATAATTGATTGACTCATTATCCCATTCCCGTCTCTTCTTGTCTCATTTCTTTTTGCAATAAAATGATTAAAAGCCAGATGCAGAGAGAAGTCACATCTTGGAATAAAAAAGTGGAAAAAGCAAGAGCCATTTGAAACTCTGCTTTGTTGGAGACAGCTTTAATCCTAATGAAAAGGAATTTCTTCTTGAGAAAGAAAACGTGCTCACCAAGTGTCCAAGCATAAAAATGGACGCTTTGGGGATGTGTTAATTGTGAACACTGAGCATTAAGAATGGATTGTGCGGGCTTTATTTAAGTCTCTGCTGATGCTCATTTGGTTGGTGATAAAAGCAAGGTCCCAGGTTGTCCCATTAGCTTTAGCTCCATCGCTGCCTTCCCCGCAAAGCCCCATGGAGCTATTACTTGAAGCCGGTTTTGTTATGACACCGTGAGGAGCCAGGCTCGCCCTGTTCGTACACTGTGCCAAAAGTTGGAAGAATCCCAGTGGAGAGAATCTGATTCCAATTTAGGGATGAAAGTACAATCCCCCCTGCCAGGTTTAAATTGAGAGCATGTTACTCATTCTTCAGCTACTTTCTCAGCTTGCTGGATTATTCAGTGCATGTGTGTGCGATATGTTCTCCCCGCTTCCTCCTTAGGGACCCTGACCTGGATGGATGAGTGGTAACCGGGAGGAAAAGTTAATCAGTGAGAATCTTAGTTAAACGCTCCAGTTATGTAAGGAAATAATGCATAAAATGAAGAGGGGGACCTAGCAGAAGCGAGCGAAGTGATTCAGACAAGTTTCTCGTCTCTAACGCTTTCCTATGTGTCACGTTCTGAAGCACTGGGAACTAATATGCTATAGTTCTCGAGGTATATGGAGTGAGAAGAAGCATAGCTCCAGGATGTCAGTGAGAGAGCCCTGGGAAACTGTGCTGGCTGCGGGTGTCAGCCAGGGTTACGCATACACGTCCACACGTCCGTCTAACTTCCGCGTTCTGTAGGCTTGGTTTCTTGCTCCTTCATGTTTTTCTTTGTTTGCAGATGTGTGTGTGTGTGTGTGTGTGTGTGTGTGTGTGTATGTGTGTGTGTGTGTTCATGTTTGTGCATATTTGTGGAGGGCAGAGGCTGATACTGGGTATCTTCCTCAATTATGCCCTGCCTTGTTTGTCTCTCACTAAAGCAGATCTTGCAGGTTCAGTTAGGCTGGCTGGCCAGCAAGTCCCAGAGAGACTCTTGTCTCTGTGGATAAGCAATGAGATTCTAAGTGCATGTTGCCACTCTCTGCACTTTGCATGAGCCCCAGACAGCGTGTTCATGAGGCAAAACTTTGCCCAGTAAGCCACATACCCAGCTCTGTGTGTGTTTTTTTAAGATCAATAAATAAGGAAAATATATAATGTTCAAATATAAGAAAAAATATATACTATACATTAAGTAAAACTAAAAGTAGTGGTCCATGAGGTTACCTAAATGTCTTTCTGTTCTGCAGTCTATGGTCTTTCCTTCCTTCCATAACAAAAAGCAATTCTCAGGTCTGTGTCCTATGTGTCTACTGAACACGTAGCATCTCTCCTTATTCTTGAAATGTCCTGATAAGTGATGGGGGAAGGTCATTGGCTAATAAAGGAACTGCCTTGGCCCATTTTATTGGTTAGAACATAGGTAGGTAGAGTAAACAGAACAGAATGCTGGGAGGAAGAGGAAGTGAGCTCAGACTCCACAGCTCTCCTCTCGGGAGCAGACGCCTCAGAGAGACACCATGCTCCCCACTCCCGGGAAGATGCACGCGATGAAGCTCTGACCCAGGATGGACGTAGGCTAGAATCTTCCCAGTAAGACCGGTGCTACACAGATGATAAGAAATGGGCTAGTCCAGGTGCGAGAGTTAGCCTAGAAGAGGCTAGATAGAAATGGGCCAAGCAGTGTTTAAATGAATACAGTTTGTGTGTTGTTATTTCGGGCATAAGCTAGCCAAGCAGGCGGCCGGGGTGCTGGGAACGCAGCCCCGCCACTCTTATTTCAACAGAGAAGGATGCTTCTGTACTTCTGACTCTCTCTTCTTGCCCCCATTCCACGGCCCCCTGCACATCATTTTTCATTTGACACTATTTCTGTAAGTGTGACATAAGTTCATTCTCATTTGCTAAGCTGTTATTAATCTGTATTACTTCACCTAAGATGTACATTTGCATCTGGGCATAGTAAGAGGGTGACATCACTTCAAGTAAAAGAGGAGACAGATGGAATAGCAGGCACTGCTCTGGAGACCATTTTTAAGCGTTCCTTACCCTTGCTTCCCAGGATCTGGCTTAGCTGGATTTGCTCTCTGTTAGCCAAGAATGTATCTTCCCCCTAGCATCCCTTCTTCATGAATCCTTCCCACTGCTTTGGACTTCAACTATAGCAATACTGATTTCAACTTCTGCAGGCCACTATTTCATTATATAAACACATCAATCCCTGCTGCTAACCTGCATGCTTAGCTTAATCTAATCCCTCTCCACACACACACACGTGCAAACACACATACACAAGCACGTGTGTGCATACCACATTTTTTCTTGCAACCTCCCCCCACTTCAGTAACACCTTAGTGTTCCTCCTCACCATATCTATGACAGAGAACTGCTTCTCTGGTCATTTATATCCATCAGAGTACGTTACACAGTGTTCCCATCCATGATCCACAATCAGGCTAGCTTAGAAATCGTTGACCACCCCATCAGGAAAACTGTTGAGTGGGCAAACTTGGCCTTTGATGTTGCTCAATTTGGGTGAAATTATTCTTCCCTTTGACTTCAGAAATGGCGCTCCTTTTTCTTTTCTCTGCTGCCTTCTGATGTTAAGCTGATGGACAGTTATGGAGAGAGGAGGCTAAGAGAAGACATGAGATAAAGTGTCAAGTCTCCCAGAAGCATTCCATTCTAATGCGCAATGCCATCTCAAGCCAAGAATGCTTATAGACAGGGTGCCTCTGGCTGTGGATATCAATCATCCAAAGGCAGAGGAGAACATGGCCTTGAGGGGGAAGGGCTGTCCAACTTCCCGGAATCCTGCAGCATCACATAACTTCTATGCCATTTTTCTCTAAGCTGACCACTTCAGAGATTCACTCAGTATGACCGAGGATTAGAACGGACGCAGAGCCTTGCCTTCCCCTTGTAAGCGAGCGTTGTGGTTCAAAAGCTGGAGCTTGCTTTTCTTTCATTCTCTATCCAAATGCATCCCAGGCCTGACTTCCTAGTGAGTGCTCAGTAGGTAACCCCTGTATCCAGATTTCAGCAAAAGCAACCAGCCAACCAACTAAAAAACAAAACAAAACAACAACAAATCACCTGGTATCTGTGATTTCCTTAAAAATATGTCTATCTCCTTTTTAAAAGAAGATAGGCCGGAGCAGAAGCTAGAGGGCTGTGTCAATGTGTCAAAGCTCCCAACACAGAGATACATCAGTTGTGGAGAGAGGATGGGTCTGCGGACTTCTGCTGTCAGTCTGGAGAGGAAGGAAGCATTTTAAGAGAAGTGGCCAGATGTTTCGACATTTGCTGGGCTCAAAGGACCATTCAACAAAAGCATTTCCAAGTCCCTAGTCTTTCCTCTGTGTCACTACCGTCGCTCTAACCTCTGTGGATCAGGACTGGCTAGTGAGCTGTTGGTTAAATTACTAAGGACTCTGCAGGTGTGTGTGTGTGTGTGTGTGTGTGTGTGTGTGTGTGTGGTGTTAGACACTTGAATGGGGATTTATTTTAAGGAATTGCTTTATTGTGATCAAGGAATCTAGAAACACGCAGGCTGGCAGACTGGAGACCCAAAGATGAACTACTTATGTTTCCAGGAACCCACTCTTCATTCTGTGAAGTCTTGCAAAGGATTAGGATGAAGCTTGCCACATCATGGAAGGTAATTTGCTATCGTTCATATCTAAAATGAAAGCTCCAGAGAAACATCTAGGTTCTTGTTTGCTTAAATTCTGGGTACTGTCGCATCACCAAGTTGCCACAAAAGCATCTCAGGTAGCGTGCAGAAAAGACGTGAACCAGGGGGTGAGAGGACAGTCACAGACGGTCTTCCTGCTTTAGTATGCAGGCAAGTAAGGGTGGCGGGGGTGGGGCTTGATGCCAGAGCCCTTGGTGAGTGTGGTTCACTGTGTGGAAGGTCTTCTAATTTCACACGTTAAAGTATCGGCATAACCTCGAAGACAGATATGATCCAGCTTGACAAGCAGAAGATATTAACATTTCTAGAGAATAATGAAACGTCCCCTAAGAATCTGATTACTCCACAAGTACTCACACAAGCTATACCCCTTCAAGTACTTAGTACCTAGCTAACACTCAGCAAACACTCAACTGTTAGTACTACTGATACAGATCCAGGTGAAGTCCAACATGAACAAAACAGGATAGAAAATGCAAACCCTGACGCAATGTGCTTGGCTGATGGGCTACACGTTGATTTAACCTGCAATGGGAGCGTGCATGACATTGCCACACTTAGTAGGTAGGAAAAAGCATTTTAAAACATATGTACTTATTTTTTAAATTAAAAGTTAATGTGTGTCATGTTTTAGTGTCTCATGTAAGTATATCCCTGCACTTAACTCTGCTACCAAACGTGTATGACGTTTAGAATCCGAACGCACTGATGATATGCAAACAACTGCTTTGTTGGTGTTTATCTTCGTCTACCTGCCATGGGCACCACTGGGTTTTAGGTAAGCGCTGAGGTTGCTCAGCAGAAGTAGGCAGGTGTAATTAGTGTTCTAGATCTGCTTTTCTCTCTCCCTAGTTCTGTCTCTGGCCTCCTCTGCTCCTCTAGATCTTAGAAAATACAGGTGCATCTCCAAGTCAGGCAATCTGACTATCCAGAGGCTATCCAGATATCCCCAGATCCTTCTCTCCACTTCTCAAGTATCCTTTTAGAAGATGCCTTCACCATTGGAGATGAGAAATAAAAATTAACTTGACGTTAAAATAGAAGGGTGTAAAGCATCTGCATTATGGCAGGAATTATCTTTATTACCCAGAAAGTTCTGGATAGGCCTTGATTACTTTATCACCTTTGTCTCCACTTATTTTTAAAAAATCTTGTTTGTTCAGTTTAGTGCATGCATGTGTGTGTGTGTGTGTGTGTGTGTGTGTGTGTTTTAAAGAAATTTAGCAATGGGTTATGTGCTATTTTACCCACGATTAGCATACAAATCTATACCTTATTGTTTTGAAGTTCCTGCTAAAGTGCTAGCCTGTCTCACCCAATGAAATATGTTGGAGTTCATGTAATCTACCACCTGAAATAAGTGACTGGGGTGAACCACTGCTTAGGAATAGAGACGGGCTGGGGATGGCACTGTGCTAAATCTTCCTTTCCTTAGCAATCATGAGAAGAACTCAGCTGCGTCCTTTGGCACCAAGCTACATATTAAATAATTTGCAATTGCGTTTTAAGCAAGATTCATGCTGGAAAGTCCAGCTGTTTGAGGGAGCCTTATTCTCCTTCCATCAGACCACTTTGAGCAGAAAACTCTGCCAAGTTTTTGAAAGTAGTTATGAAAGAATATAACTATCACCCTTAGCTTTCTGACGCTGTGTAAATCAGAAGGCCAGGAGATGGAACTCACCAGAATTCACAAGGATGTAGGCGTTTGCTTTAGCAAATGTCAAGTCTCCAAAATCGAAGTTGTAACACTGTGTTCATATAAAGCAGCAGGAAAATGTCCCTTGGATTTTCTATTGACTTAAGTGGCTGATACTTTTGGACAACTTGTGGATTTTACTAAAACTCTGGAAGGCATTTATAATAGTAGTTTTTTTAAAGAACAGTATTTCATCCTTTATGTTATAAATCATGAGCAATTGGTATTTCTTGAACATTTGTTGAGGGGCTATTACAAATATTAATAGCACCGGGTGACTTTGTCGTGAAGGTAAAATGGGAAGGGGCTTATGTGTAGCTATAAAATTAAAAGTGGTTTAGAAAGAAAAATGTCTACTGGAAAGGGAATCATTGCTTATCTCGATTTTCCTTTGAGGTTCACAGTGAGCAAATTGCTGACTGCCATGGTCAGTTTTGTCTGTGTTTCTTTAAAATGGGGAGAGCATTCTACTAAGGTATCAAAGATGCTGCTTTCTTCCTTATCTTTGAGGATCTCCTCTCCCCGAAAGCTGATGACTACCAGGTGTGGCCAATGTGCTGAGAACTGAAAACACGAGAAAGCGGGGAAGCCAGCCAACCTGGCCTGGCCAGCATGCACAGGGCTGTCCAGTTAGATTGCCAGGAAGGGACTATTCCTTGAAGTGGAACAGCAGGACCACTGAGGGCAAGAGGGACATTCCTCTCAGTCCTCTCTGTTGGGGCTGGCCCATGAGCTGGCTCCTCTCACAGTGACTCTCAACCTTCCTAACACTGTGACCCTTTAGCGCAGTTCTACACGTTGTGATGACCCCAACCATGCAATGATTTCGTTGCTACTTCATAACCGCAATTTTGCTACTGTTAGGAATCATAACATAAATATCCAATATGCAGGATATCGGGTATGAGTCGCGACCCACACGTTGAGAAGTGCCGCTCCAGCGAGGCACCACGGAGTGTCAACTGGTACACAGAGGATGCCAGGCAAGGAAACAGCAGGTCTCTAGACACCTCTACAAGGTCACGACTCTCCAGGACACCTCTGTCTTTCTTCACTGCCGGTCATGGGACCTCGGAGAAGCTTCAGTCCTGAAGCAATTTGTTGTGAAACCAATTATCCCACTGATTTCAACCGGCGAGAGAATACTTACAATTTATGTGATATATGAAAACACACGGCCTTGCTCATTTTAACTGTGTCTCTGATTGGGACAGAGCACGTTGAACTGCCGAGGTCGTTTGGGGAGCTTATTTCAGCACACGGAGCGAGGAGCAAGCACCTTTTTTTCCCCTTTTTTATACACATGATAAATAAATATGGAATGAGACTTTGGGGCCAAATTGGAATTGGTATCATTTAATTTCTTCTTATGTTTCCAGCCAATTAAATGAATGGGTGCCTGTGGTAATTAAAGTCTCTTTGATAATTAGACACTGAGGATTCTTAGATTACTGCACATTAATGAATATTTCCCCGGTATGGTCCCTGTGCCCTAGTGCTGCCAAATGAAATTTCCCTTTAGCCTTAAAATTCACAGCTTTTCAAAAGAGCCAAATATGGAGACAAAAGCAAGAAGGCAAAGACTTGATTCTGTTGTATTTCAAGTCTGTGCAGGTTGATGACATTTTAACACAAATGGTTTCATTATAAAAAGGTCATAAGTGAACTTACCCCCTTGGAAGGCGGAGGCTAAATATTCAGTGCACAAATTAAAACTACGTTCTTGGGGGAAACTGCTGGTTGGCTTCAGCTGCAGACAAATGGGCATTGTGTAGATGCCCACTGTTGTGTGGCAGAAAAGGAGGCAGACAGTCCAAGGGCCTGGACCTTGCTGTGGTGCACCCATGGAGAAACACACAGTGGCCCACTCTGCTCAGATTTTCCCACTGCGTGAGCCACACTAAACAATCTCATCGGAAAGCTGTGCTGTCATTATTTCCCTTGGGAATGTCGGACCGCCATTTTGAATGGTCCCCAGGCGTATAATACAGACTAGCAACCCCAAACATGCTAAATTCAAACGTTCGCTGGATATCTGCAGGAGCCATTTCTAAGGTATGTTTTATATGTAGTTATATATCTCAAATATTTTAAATATATAAAGAGTCCAGATGTTCGCTTCTAATAGTCAACTAAATTCCTGTCTAATCTTTAGACAGAGTTGATTAGCCCTTCTTAAACATGCCGGAAGCTGAATGCTTGTGCCTTCTCAGAACTTGATAGATGGTTTTTTGCTAATTCATACAACAGTGTGAAAGTGTTAGGTAGTATCTTTAAGAGGTGATTAATTAACAAGGAAGGAACTCTCATGAGTGGGATCAGTTACCTTTAATGAAAAAAGAAGGCCTCATAGGATCTGCCAGCCACTAATCTTGGATTTCCAAGCTTCTAGAACTATAAGAAAAAAAGCTTCTGTTGTTTTTTAACTCCTCAGTCCATGTGACCTGTGATAATAAACTGATGTTAGAGTCCTTAACTAACTCTGACATATCTGGACTCTGTCACTGTTGTGTTCTGGAGTAGCAATATGTAGTAGCCGTGTTTGTGTGGCACAGAACCATGTGGTGGATTAGGACTAATCCAGTGTGCAGACAATGTTTCATTGTCCCATAGACAGCAGGGGACTCAGAACCACTGAAGCTGAGCCTGTCCCATTTGAGCACCATTTGAGAGAACCTCCCTAGCCTTCTCATTATAATTATATCTCACCCATAAATTATGAATAGTAGGGGCTGGAGAGATAATTCGGTGGTTAAGGGCATACCACTCTTGGGGATGACTGGGGCTAATTCTCAGCACCCACATTGGGCTGCTCACTCATGGAGATGACTGGGGTGAATTCTCAATACCCACACTGGGCAGGTCACAATCAGCTTTAACTCCTGCTCCAGGGGATCCATACCCCTTTCTAGACTCGACAGGCACATGCGTTCCCATGTGCATGTTGTATAACTGGAAAAATACAATTAAATGTTTTTAATATTTAACAAATATATGACTAAAGACCTTGATAAGCAAGGCAAGCTAAGAAAAAAAGGTCACAGCCCATCTCTGGTATATAATAAATCCCATTTTCTCTCTTTCTTTTCTGCTACCATAGAAAAGTAAGGAATACTTATCTTTTTATGCACTCAAACTTGGCCCTACACCAGAATGATATAATACAAATTATGATTGAAGAGAAGATGAAGAAAAGAGCCACTCTTGGGTTTTACGTGGGTTTCATGCTCTTTCCCATCTAGAAATGTTCTCCTCTGCTGTCATTTTATCCATACTTCCCCCTACCCATAGATATGTTTCTCCTAGGAGGTCAATGTTTACATCCCATTGATCAAAATTTCATTAATATTGTGAGATAATGAAATGTTTTTTCTGTGGGACAAAGGGACAGACAAGGACTAGTGAGACCGAAAGGGGAAGTGCGGAGAATTGGATGGGTGTGCAGAATGCTTGGTGTGGTTATTTTAGTGCTTTTGGTGGGATACGGAGGAAAGCATCAGTTGAAGGGAGATGGGGGGGAGATGCTCTGGGGTTTGAAAGTCGGAGAAAAATGACCAGAGTGATTCACTACAGTCTACAACTAAAATCTCCTCAATGGTCCACTGTTGATTGTATTGTCCCCATCTTGGGCCCATAGGGAGGTAGAAGAAGCTTCAGTATATGGGACAGACTGGAGGGCTTCAGGTCATCAGAGGCACCCACTTCTTGTCTTGTCCTTCCGGGGTAAAACAGTGTTTTTCCCTCCCTGTGCCCTCAAGCCCAAGGAGGCCAACTGATCAGCTACTGAGACCTTTGAAACTGCCAAGAAAAGCAGTTGCGAGTACTTGCCACTCTTCCAGAGGTTCTGGATTTGATTCAGGGCGCCCACATAGCATGTCACAACTGTCCGTAACCACAGCTACAGAGGTTCAATGACCTCTTCTGGCCTCTGTGGACAGAAGCCATGCATATGGTACACAGAAAAACATGCAAACAAAAGACACACACAAAATAAAAGGATACTTTTAAAGATTGTGCTACTGATAGAAATTCCATTAAAAAGAGCAATATAAACTTATATCTCCAAAGGTTTTAAGTTTAACAATACAAACCCTGTTTATATGTCAAAGAGTATAGAAACTTAGAATATCAGTCAGATGGTGGGGTATCTTCCATTGGTGTTTGCACAGGATATACATGATTATGACATCGAGGCCACCAGTAAGGTGTTGTTATTGTACCCTGCTTCGAGGTGAACAAATTGTAGCTTTAAAAATTAAATAACATGCCCAATGGTTCCTGGTTCATAAAAGGCAACACTGGAACAAACATGCAGAGGGTCTGCTTAGAAAGGAAGGCCGCACAATGACTCGCTGTTCAGGACTGCCACGTCAGAGAGCTGGGGGTTACAATTTTAATGCCTGCAAGTCTATTGATCAAGAATGATTTTGCAATATTTTCCAGTTCTTAGTAATTAGGAGAACAGGTCTGTTTTTATTATGGAAAAGTAGATGGGGAGCTTAGCAAAGCTCCAACATGAATTAATTGCAATCTCACATACCAGCATTTTGTGGTCTATAATAACATATTTATAACTTTTTAACTAGCCGAGTTTACTTTACGCCAGTGATCTTAATGTTTCATGCGCTCACATTTTCTAAACATTAACTACATTACAGTATTTATTTTACCCCATTCTTAATTCTCTTCTGTTTTGAAAGTCAATATTGGCTAGCGTGTGCCATACTGTGACAATACGCTAGTTTCTATAAACATAAGTATCGGGTTTTCAAACACTTTATCTATTACTTGTATACATTTTGAATCCATTAAGTTTTATAAAAAAATTCATGTAAAGATAATTCCAAGAATTGGAAGTAATTTTAGGGAAACATTAGGATACTGCCAAAAAAGAATTTTATAAGAAACTAAAAGTCAATAGGCTAATAAGATGTTTTTCTTCAAATGTAAGTTATAAATTTTATATGTTGGAGTTTTTTTAGGTGTGATTGACTCTACAGTCAGAACACAAAGCTTGTATTTCTTACTTAATAGTCACAAGGGTAAATTTGAATAGAAAAATTGCAAATTCATTTTTTAGATACAGATGGTTGCTGTAAAGAAACCTAAAAGTGGCTGTAAAGCATTAGGCCAATAAACACAGTAAAAGCAATAAGGTGTGCTTGGAACAAGCTGGTTTTAATAGTACATACCACCATTAGAATCATCAGTGCCAATTTCAGCAAAAAAAAACGTGGGCATTGACCAGGGCCACTGTTAACTGGTCAGAAATTCTAGGCACTACCACTTCAACTGGGAGAAAGTCAAAAGAGCTCAGAGAAAAATATGCTAACCGGCTGGCAACAAGCATGTCTTCTTACAGTTGGTCAGAGAGCATCCTACTCCAGAATTTTCCTAACTTGTCCTCCAAGTGAGTAGAGTGTTCATATAGAAAAACACAACCTTAGCCAAGCTTTCTACCCCCTGAAGCCACCCCACGCTCTGTTTCATCCACCAGAAAGAATAATGAATCAGGGGAAAAGAATAATAGACATTAAGTGGATTTCTTTGTAGCTCAGATGGCCAATTGATGTCTACTTTGCACTCAAGCCTTGTGATAGAAACAAATGCTGCTTGTCTGTTTATCTTGACTTTCAAAGTAGTGTGTGTGATATCCACCCAAACCCAAATTCTCTCACTGGTGGGTGATGGAAACCCTTTTAAAGGTATCTATACTTAACATTGTATTGTCTCGTATTTCTCCATTGTGGATCATCTTTCAGATGCTGGAAAATCACTTTAGAAATAGGTATTCATTTAGCTCTCTTCAGAAATAGGTTTTAAACTATGAGCATTTTACAGGTGTAGATAGTAAAGATTATAAAGTGAAATATATCCCTGAGAGTTCTCAATAATTATTTGGTGAGCTCGGTTTTGAATTCACATGTTCATATACCTCTCTCTCAAGAGGAACAACCCCTCTAGGACTCTCTGTTTACCAGGTTCTGAAACATAATAGATCTCAGCACACAGTATTTTATTGTGTCAATGTCTATTATACATTAAAACACTGAATTATAATAAGAATTTTAAATATCATGCCACTTAAAATAATTCCATCTGAAAACCAATACTCTCAAGGACAAGGTGAAGTTTGCTTTGTCCATCCAATAGTATTTGCTTAGACTTAATGTTCTTCTAGCAAGCTCTGTGTAGAGGCCAGGGAAAGACCAGTGAAAGTGAGTCCCTACAACAAAACAGCTACAATCCTGAGGCCAACAGCCTTGGAACTTAGTGTGTCCAAAGATGCTTCAGGAGCCTTAATGAGGGATGACGGTAGGAGGAAAAGACCCCACAGAGAGAACAACACATGAAATGAGATTTAGTATCTATGAATCAATCAGAACTACTGTTTAGGATGCATAGCCAAGAAATGATTTTGTATGCAGGCAACATGGACACACGTAAGGGAAGAATATTGAAACAGGCAGTTAGGATGCAAAATCATAGACATATCAGTTGGCCACAGAGACACATTGACTTTGACAATGGCAAATATCTTGAAAATGCCTAAGGATAGGGGCAGGACAGCACTGATCTTGCAGATCCAACGGAGAGAATATCAATAGCTTTTGTAACAGCTCTGATGTGTCACGGGTACCTGAGCCCTAAAAGTGTGAGTGACGGTGAAGAGGGCTGGAATGAATAATGCTTCCTTGTGAAATGGAATAGGATGAAGACAATGATAAAGATAATGCATCAGTATCTGGGAGAAAACCATTGGAACAAAATAAGATGGAAATCAACAGAGCAGCTAAATATTGCTTATTTAGTTTGGGGACTCATAACATGGTTAGATACTGGTCTGTAGGTCTACTGGACATGTAATAATATTCAATAGAGTTAAATTCATTGCAGCAAATAAGATGAGAGACATAATGATAACTCCTTAGTGTTATCAGAAGATAAACACACCCATGACTTCATTGAGAAGGAGAGACAAGGAGACACATAGAGACCAGGAGGTTAACCACACCAAAGGTCAAGCTTGGAGAATTTGAAAAGAACAATACCCAAGGCAAAAGAAAAACCATGAGCTACTACAGCAAAACGTGGGTGAACTTTACAATTCAGCCACTGACGACCTCAGAGAAAGAAAATTTGACTAAGAATTAAGAGTAGACTTTTGGCTGTGCTTACCTGAGTAAAAGTAGTTGAAGTAGTGACAGCAAATACTGTGGAATAATAATCGTTCAGTGCGTCATGAAGATGTGTGGCTCTCATTGCTAATAAAAAGATGATTGACCCATGATGAGGTGGGATTTTCAGAGCAGAGAGAATGCTGTGGAGAAAAAGGGTGGAATCTCGAGGAGATGCCATGAGATGCGGGGGAAGCAGTATGGCCAGTACATAGATGAGATAAACAAGTAAACAAGCCTTGGGCGGCATATAGATTGATAGAAGTGGGTTAATTTAAATTATAAGAGCCAGCTAGTAACAAACCTCAGCTATCGACTGAGCATTTATAATTAATATTAAGTCTCTGTATGGTTATTTGAGGGCCAACTCAAGGGAAAGAAAAGTCCACCTATGAGCAAGGGCAGATTTCTTTCTGGAGAAAGTACTAGTCAAGAAAAAACTGAATACATATAGCAAGAACTACAAACGTAATTTGTTCTCTGTTCACCGGACTATTTTGTTGTCTTCTTAAGGTTGTGAGAAAAAGATGCTAACATATTTATTGTGTGCAAGTTGTCCCTCAAAAGTTGTGTGGCTTGGCTAAAATCGTTGAATCCATCTCCTCTTGGATGAGTAGCAAGAGCTCGTAACTGCTGAGTCATCTCTCCGGGTCCATTTTTTCACTTTTTCTGATGTTGCTTCAGTTTGATTCTTTGTGTCACAGGTTTGCTTATGGCACAGTCTGGTAGGAAACCCCTACAGTTAGATTTGTGCAATTCACAGGCCCCCTCATATTATAAACACACCAACTGGTCCTTCTGTTTTGGACAATTGTTTGGTCTAGCTAGGTTGTCTATTCATAATTCCCAGGTAAGAAGATTGTGGGAATGTTCAGGCACAGAACACCATGAACAGCCTCAGTACCAGGACTTCTAACTGGTAAACTGCACACAAGCCTCACTGAAATACAAATGTGTACTTTCTGTTTTTGAGACGGGGTCTCTGTATGAAATTCTGGGTGATCCGGAGCCCACTCTGTAGACTAGGTTGGCCTTGAACCCAGAGATCTGCTTGTCTGTGCCTTTTGAGTGAGGGAATTAAAGGATTGCACCTTTACATAAATAGATGGATGGATGGATGTTGGATTGATGAATAGATAGATAGATAGATAGATAGATAGATAGATAGATAGATAGATAGATAGATAGATAGATAGATAGATGGGTTGGATAGATGATGGATGGATGGGGAGAGAGAGAGGAAAAAAGGGGTGAGAGAGAGAGAGAGAGAGAGAGAGAGAGAGAGAGAGAGAGAGAGAGAGAGAGAGAGAACAGGTTGTGGGAGTTATTAGAGTCAATCTTTTAAGAAAAAATTGTTTCTTAGAAAGCAAGCAAGAATCCACTAAAGTTATTTATAGGTTTCTGTTTCATTGTAAAATGGTAATATCAGTATTTAATTTCTTAATTGAAGCAAGTGTCCAGGTATCCAGTCATAAGAGATTTCAAAGGCCTCGTGCAGAGCCATAAGGAGATCTTGCTGTGAGAAATAACAGTGGAATCATTTCCATCTGAACAAACAACGTGGTCATTAAACCATGTGCTAATAAAAATGATCTTCTCACCTCTAGAGTAAAGTCTAAATCTTTCTGTATTTAGTACTGATGGCTTTTCTTCCTTCTTTATTCTTGATAACTAAAATTATACTAAATAGTGACCTAACAAAAGCTGTCTAACATGTTCTGGTTTTAGTTTTATAATATGGTAAAATGCCTTAATTTTTCATGCTCACAGCTTCCCACAACTCCAAACCCCGAAGCTGTCATCTTCTGAATCAGGAGAACAAATGCCACCTCTTGCTAGAGACACAGTACAAACAGAATGATTGATGCTACCTGGTCCCCAGCCTGCCAGATGCCTGAAAGAGAAGGTTGTGGATCAGGACAGAGTGGAGGAGACTGTGAATCTGTACAGCCATTGTTCTGATAAAACCAATAGCCAGTGTGGGTGGCAAAACTCACATCTGGTAAAAGTAAAACACAATTTGCCCAAGGCATAAGCAACATTTTTATGTATCTTATATGATGGTTTTTCAATATCTGTGACAAAAGTGTATACAAACACACACACACATTTCAGTCACAAGCACTCTGCCGTACAAACGTAGTTCTACAAATACAATTATGAGCTCTAGAAAAACTGGACTATGCATAACATCCCAATGGCTTGAGTATGCATAGGCGTATGTTTCCATTAGATTCATCATGCCTATGTTACACATAGAAATAGATCAGAGAGATAGAGAAGAATTTATTTTGCCAATTTCAGTAAAAGCAGAATTCTCCTTCAAAATTCCTCAGTCATTTCAGGAGTTTAAAATTCCTCAGTCATTTAAAATAATAAACCAAGATATTATTTTAAAAATCAATGGCTGCAACTGGATTTCAATAAACTCACTAGAAAATCACCCCCCAAAAGTGGTACCAACAAAAGGTGTAAACTGTGATCCACACAATTCACCCTTGACTTACAGTGACTTGACTGGTTTAGAGAGAACACCAGGTCCTATCTGGCAGTGTTTGTTCTTAACATTATGAACCACTGGAGGCGTGGGAGGGAGGTGGGCCAAAGTGTACTTGTCGAGGGGCATGTGTGTAAGAGGGCAAAGCCATTCTTTGGTGGCTCGGAGCCCACGTGTCTAAGGTAAAGAGGGCCTGGCTGGAGCATAAATCACTTGCAGAATTGTTGAAGACTTGCCCTGAAAGATGAAGATAGGCGTGGAGATGAATGCGTCCAGCATGGCTCCAGCTTGTCAAGCACTGACAGCAGCAGAGAAAAAAAAACCATCGAAGAACTTTACACACATCTGCAGACTGAGGTCAGAGATCGATTATTTTCTGATGCTATTTGAACAAGAAGAAAAATTATTCTGAATGAAAAGCTGCACAGAAATATCCTCCAGCACATCTCTAGCCATTTTTTTCTACCCTGGGCTACCTGTGATAGCAACATTTGGTGGGGATCCAATGCTTCCATCATTATGGGGAAATTTTTTTTGTTTGCATCTGTATTGTATATGACTTCTTTTCATCAGAGATCACTAGCATTCCATTCTTCTTTCCCTGCATCTACAACACACATTCTTATTAATGATGGGGACTCCAGTCTCCTCCTCTCTTCTGCAGTTCCCCTTGGTCCACATATGCTGAGCAGTAGTGGAACGAAGGACTTCATAAGCAAAGATCAACCGGGCTGCAACTTTTAAGGACAACTTCAGAAAGATAATTTTCTAACTCTTCCAATCAGGTAGAATCTTACAAATAATCCTCTCCAATCTTCTCCCAACCAATTTCATAAATCAGGAAGCCTAGGCTCCAGGTAGTTAAGTGACTAGCCTAGTGACATGGACAAGTAAATCTAACTGAATCTTTGTTGGATTAAAGCTTTCTTGGGGCTGGGAAGATGGCTCAATGGTCAAGAGCAGGTATTGCTCTTGCAGAAGATGAAATTTAATTCTCACTACCATAACAGGTGGCTCACAGCCTCCTGTAACCTCAGCTCCAAGGGCAGCTCATGCTTCTGGCTTCCCCAACACCTGTGTCCACACATGTGCAGATCAACAAAGACAGATGACTAAAAATGAAATCATATGTAAAACACCTTTATTAGTTCATTGCCCCCCACATCTCTTTGGGGGGACTGTTTCCGTATTCCCAGAGCTCTCCCCATCCAGGGCACCCCATTCTCTTCTGTGGCCTCATCAACCAACTCAGAAATGCTGGGGCATCCCATACTGATGTAGGCCATAGGGCATTATTTGTGATACATTCTACTTCTTATGCAAGCCATCATCCCATTGCAGAAGTCTGACTCCCAGTGTGTTCTGCATGTAACCTCATAGTATCAGACAGCAGTTCCTAAGTTAAGTAATTACCCATCAGTAGGTCAGACAGCAGTTCCTAAGCAATTACCCATCAGTAGGTTTCTCTCCTACCACTCTGAGTACCGGAGGATGAAAATGGAGGCTTTTGGTCTTTGAATTCTTAGCAAGTATGTGAAACAAGCTAACATTTCAACAAATTATAGTTAGTTTCTATTTTCTAAAACTGAGAAAAATTCTTAGAATTCTTCTCTACTGCTGTCCACGAAGCATGCGTGGGTCTATTGTTTTGCAGAGTGGTTGAATTCGATCTAAGCCCAAATCATTGCACACATGTCCTTTTAGGCAGACAACACATTGTAACTGACTTTCTTTGCCTCTGTCATCATGTCTAAACCATGATGCCAGAGCACAATATTCATCGCGTTTCAATTTCATTTTATCTCTGTGGGCTTTTCTCTTTATCTTTAGGACGGTTTTTGACAGCTCAGATAAAGCAAACATTCCCTTGGAACTTAAAAAATGGCTTCTTTCAGCTCCCACTGATAGATACTTAAATAGCTGGCAAAGGAGTACTATGGCTTTACAGTTGTCAACACTGTGGTGTGGAGGCTAACCCTGAAACCCTGGATCCCGAGAGCCTGGGCTCAAATTCTAGCTTCCCTTTTAAACACAGGTCTCCAAATAAAGGACACAACTCTTGATGCAGCTCCTCATCATCTAGACAATGGGGGTAAAACTCCAACTCCTTCAGATGACGTGGGTATACATGAACTAAAGTCTGCGTAAAGCTGCTGACACAAATCGGGGCTCAATAGATGCAGCTATTGGGCTTTGGTTTTAATTATTACATCAGCTGTATACTTTTATACACTTTTGCAACTCTACAAAAGGTCACACCATGAAAGAAAAACATGCCCTTTAAGTATTCCTTTCATTCGATTGATAGCTGTACTTACTGGAATTCTTATTTTATTTTTTATGTTTATTCCATGTGTGTGTGTGTGTGTGTGTGTGTGTGTGTGTGTGTATGTGTGTGTGTGTGTACACATGGGCTACATCTTGTATGTGGAGGTGGAGGTCAGAGGACCACTTATGGGAGCCAGGTCTTTTCTTTCACTGTGCAAACTCCGGGGTTTCAACTCAGGTTCTAAGGGTTGGTAGCCATTGCCTCTACTGGCTGAGCCATCTCACTGTCCCTCGTGAGATATTTGTAAATGGAATTCTTATTAAGGTTTTTAACACTTAAAACTCATAAACTTATAAATTATTATGTGCCCTTATTTTTAACAATACATTTAATTATTACAGCTACTTAGAACAAAGAGAGAGTAACTGGTGGAGATAGCAAAGATAACTTGTGTGCTTTGATTTGTGCCTATATACAGGATATTGCCATCTTCAGTGCTGTAAGCATTGGGACAGATGCTGTCTGCTCTCATTGCCTATAGGACCTTGGGTTTGCTTAGAGTACTGCTGAGGGAGGAGACAGTGGGCTCGGTTTTAGTTGAGGGAGACACATGATTTTCTTCTAGCTTATAATAGGTGTGCAGAGTATTGGGTAAGGCCTGTGGAAGAGTTTCAGGACAGGGCTGGCCTTGGTCTTGACGCATTGGGTGCATTCATTCCTATGCTTCACCTCTGTACTCTTCCGGGGCATGCTCCCTGCAGGAAGGCCACAGGAAAGAAGAAAAGCACAGGATTTTAGTTATATTTTTCATCAGTCATACCAGCCATGGAATTCTTACTATCCACAAGTTTTGACAGTTAAGAAAAACTCAACATTGAGTTTAAGCCATTGTTTAGGGAAAAATCTGTTATTGGTCGTGAAGTCAATTTCAAATGAAATAGATATAAACAAAATGATTGTTAGTACACCATCAATAAATATGAGTATATCAATTTGTTTTTTCAGGCACTCTTGGTAACTGTGTTTGGCTCTTATTCCATAAAACATTCAGAAATATTCTACTATGTTTCTGTACCATCCAGATATAAAAACTAGGTTAAAGTGAAGGTTTTAATTTTGAAATAGTTCTTCATTTCTTCTTGAAAAAAAAAAAGATGGATTTCCAGGATCCAGGAATAAAATATACAAAGCTCTGAAAAGGTAATAGTGTATGTATCATTAATAATAAAGGACTGTTTAGGAGACCTTTAGACTCTGAAAAAAAAACCAAAAACTTGAGATGAGTCATACTAAACCCTTAACATAGTTTAGAACTTCTGGATGAAAATGGGATTCCTATTGAACAGCACATTCATGAGTGAAGGGAAAAGATGGAAGCAGCAGGATGGGGACAAGGATCCCACTTTCAGTTTGGCTTACGTGGGATTCTTGCTACGTAAACCCCAATCTTTTATGACACACTGAAGGGTGATCAATTAAAAGGTTCAATTTCATCATCTACAGAAATTTAAATTGATTTCAGTGAAATGTTAATTACAACTTTGTAAAACGTTGATTTCTTTTTAAAACATATAAATCTTAAAAGGAATATGCCACTGTAAGAAATGTAACTATTTAGTGTATCTCCAAGACTGGGAACCAAGCCAGGGACTGGCCACAATGAGTCCTAACCCACAACACTCAAACCGCTGTTTTGCACTGATAAAGATATCTTGTATCAAGTTATTTAACCTCCCCTCCCAGAGGGATGAAGTTCCATGGAGAAAAAGTAGAAATTAGAAAGAAAATAAAGAGTTTCATTTGTTCTTCAAGGCTGTATATCATCCTGTACCTTCCCTCTGGCCTCCTGGCACCCTTGCATTCCAAATTCCTTCACTAGGCGTAACCTCCGTCACAGAGCGCTCAGATGGCAGCGTGCCTTTCTCTGTTTGCTTTGGCAGACTTCACCTTCCTTAACAAGACTCGAGTAACATATGAAAATCAATAAAAATATAGCTGGTTGTGAAAGACTTCAGTCTTGCCTATTCGGGACTTGCGTTCCACATCCGGGGAATAAAAATTCCACGGGTTTTATGTCTCCTGTGGTGGGTCGGTGCAGCTATTGGTGCAAACAGACGGAGAGGATTTACACGTTGTGCGCGGCGGCATTCTCAGGTGCTGATTTTCTTTGCAAAAGAATAAATCATAGCCACTCTGGATGTTCTAGAGAAATCCGAGCATTCCTCCGGACTGAGTCGGTTTTTCCTTTTTCCCCCGAATACCTCTCAGTTGCAGCACCTCTTTGGTCTGTCTCTGAGACTGTCCCCGCAACAGCCAGCATCTAGTGCAATGGTTTATGGGCAACCTCAGGAAGGCATATGTGTAGATTGATTTGGGGTTCAGCTTCAAAACATATATACTGAGCTTCAAACCTATTTCATAGTCTGTTTTCTTCCCTAAAATAGCATGTCATTTCAACAACCTCCCAGACCTGAGTCTGCTGAAACACTGAAGTTCCAATGTCCAAATGCTGTCCCTCATTTCATTGTCGATAGTGGATATGACACATATTTGTTACGTGGTCATCTGAATGTCAGTCATCCAGTCCGAGACGTGCATGCTGTGGTATCATCAGAATAGACTTAGCTTTGTGCTATCAACCGTAGGTTCATTGCTAGCACGTCGGAGACGGATTGGCATGCAGAGGTCCAGTCACAATAGCATCATCTTACCCTGTCTTGGCAAGTTTTGACAGCTCTTACATCTTTGGCTAACCCATTTCTATTATTTTATATTTTGCCACCAGGTTCGTGGCCTAGCAGCATGGTCCCAGCTGACAGCTCACACCTCTGGTGGCTCCATGGCTTCTCCCTAACTCCGCCTACTCTCTCTCTCCTCCTCTACCTGCTTGGAACTCCCGCCTTTCTGTATTCTGCTAAGCCACTGGCCAAAACAGATTTATTCATTAACCAATGAAAGTAACACATAGACAGAAGGACTTCCCACACCAAGATATGGTCAAATTGACAGATATCAGAAATCATGTCCCATTTCAGGGCATCTCTTTCAATCAACTTGCAGTGAATTTCAGTCAATAGAAAGGATAGGTATTTTCATGTAAGAGCACATTCCCATAATAGGCGGCTCTACATGCCTAACCTAAGCAGTAGGGAGGGTCTTGGAAAATAGAAAGTCAAAGACAATTTTAAGTGATGCTACTGGAGTTTTGTCTCCCCTTCACTCAGGCATCCAAATCCTGAGGCCCTCCAGTCCCAGATTCTTAGTTGCTGAGTTCCCCTTTCTCTATGACTGATCTAATACAAATTTTTATAGGATGTATTATTATTGTTCTGCTTTCTATACAGTGTTCATCTCTTGTTACTGTCTGGTACATTTCCCAAATGATGACTTAGGGAGACATAGTCCATTCTGAGTCCAGGCAATACTAATATTTTCATATTTAAAAATAATCTTAACTCTTAGAATTTTGCATTCTTCCAGGATTCCAAGTCCTGCTCCCTTCACACAGTGAGGGGAAGGAAACGCATGCGTATTCTGCTCTCCATCCCTTCATTTCCTGATGCTGACTATGTTGTTAATTTCATTTTTTCTACTAGATATCTTTATATGGAAAATCATTTAAATATCTATTACTTGATTTATGGGCCTAATCAATATGAAAGACAAGAAATCTGACTTCATTTCATATCTTCAAGTGTGTATTAACTATATTGTTTATAGATTCCTAGAGTTCTAATCACTTTGAAGTAAAATGGTAATTACTATAACATTTAAGCTTATTCATTGTTAATACTCATGCAGATGGATTATTGGACCCTGCAGATGGGGAGTCTTTCTTATTCGGTTTTACAGACTAGGGCTCAGAGCTGATTCCACAAGTGGTCTTCCCCACAGACCTATCACTGTGAGAAAGTGGCGGGTCCTTCAGAGGTACACTCCACTTGTTGAGGTCGTTTCTTTGTTGGGATAATTTCAGCTTCAAGGAAGAAAGCCTGGAGCACCCGGATCTATGCTGTTTCCCTCCCTAATCAAAGGTCAGCATGTGGACACCTTCAGACCAACTATTGGTCAAACAGAAAGCTTGGGAAGGGCTCGGATCCTCTGGATCCCTCCTGACTGCCAAGTTCAGCACATCCTCTCCCCTCTCAGATGGGCTAGGTCCCAGGACTTTCTGAAGCAGCTGCCATTTCTCTAAGAGCCACATGCAGATAGCATTCAGAGGCACTGAAGGGGGCTCACCATTGTCTATGTCCCTTTTCAAGCTGAACAAAAGTTTTCCAGAAGTGCCCATTTTCTAGAAACGTGTCCCTTCTCAACCTCAAAGCAGGTCAAAGAGTGATAATGGACCATAACTAATCATAATTGACCTTGAAGTTCGTGGCCTCCCCATAGTAACACAAAACCTTGGGTGTGCTGGCACGGACTAAACCCAGGGACAGCAATGTACCCAGGGAGGGAATGGTGAAAGGACTGAGGGTGGAGGGGCTGCCTGAGACACGGCCAGACCCTGCAGAGCACGTGTCCGCCCTTGGCACTCTCCTGTTGGGATTGGCAATTGGGTGATGTGTGATTGTAACCATTTCCTGCCTTCAATAAGGACAGTGTTTCTTCCTTTCTGTCTTCTTTCACTCAATGTGGAGGCTCCAAGGGCATTAGTGGGACTGAGCAGCTCCTTCTGATGCCTGCTCCAGCTGCTGGTGGATGGAGAGGAGGATGGTATTGTCTGAGAGAGAATTAATTGGCAAAGCAGTGGAGAAAAGATTTGCAGCATGCCAGAACGCGGGAGACAGACAGATACGCTC